>NW_020864421.1:0-63149 GCF_003713205.1 Coffea eugenioides | reverse complement strand
GTTGGGCTTGTAAGGCTTTGGCCCAAGCAAATAAAGGAAACGGCCCAAGTGGCCTGATCCATTAGGAAACCAGAAAACGTTTTTGCAAATCAGTCCCTGAATTTCTCCTTAATCGTACTGTGGCCTTGGACATTTTCAACTTCTTTCAATTCGGTCCTTAATTAATTGCAAATAGGTCCCTGAACTTTATTTTTCTTTAATTTTGACCCCAAAACTTTGTTCATTTTTGCAATTAAGTCCCTTCTTCTCTTGACTTCTTAAATGTGAATTGTCTACATGATTTAATTGATTCAAATTCATGCTTATTTTCCATCCTTTGTGATTTTGCCAAATAAATTGGTACCTTGACCTTTTTATTGTTTTGAAGCTAATATCTCATCTACTCGATTTCCATTGCAAGGGAGGTAACTTCTATATTCTTGATTTTATTTTTCCTATGTGCTCCTACGTGTTATGTGAATATGCCTGTCTATTTCGCTTTCCTTACCTCCTTACATGCATTTACTTGCTTTTAATTTTATTTAAGTTTTGTGGGGTATGTGTACACCTCTTGGCTTGTAATAGATAGTGCTCGGAGAGCATCTTGTCCATTTCCCCTTCCCCTTTAAGTTTTATGGGGTATGTGTACACCTCTTGGCTTGTAATAGATAGGGCTCGGAGAGCATCTGGTCCACTTCCCCTTCCCCCTGGTTGCTTGCTTTTGTTGCTACATGTTTAATTGCTTTATTAGGCTCTTGCATCTAGTCGAGCATGCTAAATGCTATGTGCTATGTGTTTACGAGTATTTTGGCATGTCTACTTGCTTTCATAGCCATGAATGAATGGAATGGATGAATGTACGTTTCCGCTAGTACAACGCTAGTCGGAATTCATAGAATGGGCTAGTCCAACGCTAGACCCTTAGGGATTTCCCCTCATTAGCATATCATTTGGTTTTTCACCACATATCATGCATTTTTCTTAGTTTTATCACTTGGCATGCTCCTCGAACCCCCTTTCCCTTCATTTTAGGATTTTTGCATATCATGATAGTTATAGGGTCCATTTGCTTGAGGGTCTCCTTCTGATAAGGGAAACGAGCGAGTGTGGCTACTCGATAGCCTTAGCACGCTAGTTTTGCCTTCTAATCAAAGGGAAAATCGAAGTCGACAAGTTAGGAGTCATTCCCATACCCGACCTGATGCATTCCCTTAGGTTCATTCATTCTCATTTATCACTCACTCATTCTTTTCAATTCACATTTTCCTTTCCTTATTGTTCATTTTGATTTCTACTTCACAAAATTGCATTTAATTACACCTATACGCACTTCTCACTATATTTCATACACTTGCACACAAACACTTGGAATTTTCATACAATTGCACACGTGCACCTTTCCATACACTTGCACACAAACACTTGGATTTTTACTTTCTTTCATACACTTCCACACTTGCACATTTGAGTCTCATTTGCATTAATCGACCTCTATGGGGTTTTCCTTTGTTGGCCGTCACAATTCATGTGGTTGGACAAAAGCCTCACGAAGAGAATCGTTAGAATTTAGGTTTAGCATTTTTCTTTCCGTTTTGCATTCAAATAGTCATATCCAACGTTGCAAACATATATTGGGTAGAAAATTAGGAAAGGTTAAGGTTTAAGTCGCGCAACTAGGCCTTGGTAGGTCAAAGGGGTGCCTTGGATTCTATCCTTGCCTTCCCCTTTGTCAAACGTGACCCCCGAACCTTTTTCTTTGGCTTCCGTGAACTAGGAGTCGTTTTAAAAGGGTTTTACTACTTTGTCTTTAAAAAACACTTTTTGGGTGACTTGGTACACCCCAAATCTATACCAAGTGGCGACTCCGTTTTCATATTTAAAAAAACCCTTTTTAAAATTTCATTTGGCCAAATCGTCGCTTTCCAAAGTCCCATGGCCTTTTTACTTTTCATTTTGCACACGTTCACACCACACTTCACACATCATCATCACACACATCCACAACACATCATTCAAAAAGTGGGGCGCGACAGATTGGACGACTCCACTTGGGGAATTCCTAAGTGGTCCGCATTGACTTAGCCATTCGTTTCCCTTTTTTCTACCCTTTTTATGCAATTTGCATTTGGATATCTAGGCTTGCATTGGTCCATTATTTAGGGCCTTTTGGGGGGCCCTCGCGGCGCGTTATCCAACTACTTCCCTCACTCACGTCATGTGTGATTGGTGGTGATTGATGGTTGTTTACTTGTTTATCTCGCGCTTGCATTGCATTTGGGGGGTGTGTCAGCCATTAGAGCCTCGCGTGGTTTTCTCACCCTTCCCTACAAAAATAGGGGAAACTTCAATACGTGCATGTTTACTTTGCTTTATCCCATTTTATTTTGTTTTTCGTGGGCGTTTTCCACACCCACCTTGTAGGATTAGGATCGATTGCCTTGGGTAGGCGGCTGGTGTGCTCTGCGCCCATAGCGCTACCTAAGGGATCACTCGAGCCACCGATCGAAGGCCCTGGGAGTGATGACCCTTTGCCTTTAGGTCTGAAGGCTTGGGAACCGAAGCTTTATCGAGTCTAGGCATTAGTGAACCCCAGCCTCATGCATCCATATTAGAATTTTCCTAGGTTAGAGTCAGCCTCACCCTATTTTAAGCACATTAGGCACGAGGGAGGGGGTTCCCCCCCTTTTACTTGCTTTTTATTGTATTTCTTTTCTTAATTGCTCCCAATGTGTTATGTGTACTATCAAATTGCACTAACCGTTCTTTTGTTTTCTTGGCTTGCATTCATGTGCCTTAGCGATAAGAGGCCTCTTTGGCACTCTTTTAGTGACTCACCTACTAGATAGCTCACATGTCTAAATTTCAGTCTTTGCACTTGCTTTTCAGTAAATACATTTCATGTTTAGACCTTTTCCCCCCGTTGCATTATTTATGTGCTTTAGCTCACATTTCATGTTTGTCACATATTTACATAGCTTTAATAAACTGGCATCATGCATAAACCCTAGAAAGGGAATGCCACATAGGGAATCCCGTGTTTAGGATAAGCCACCTTGTGTCTCGGATACTTAATCCAGTGAGACTTGCACGTTTACATTTTGTACCATCCAAAGGGGTAGTGCACAAGGTAAGGTAGGATCCGATTATTTTCATAGAGTGATCTTTGGAATATGAGTATCTAATAATCACTTTTTGGCCATTTTATCAAAAATTGGTAAAATTCCCTTGCGTAAAAGGATATTAATTCGAAGAAAATTCACAAATGATTCCTCATTGTTGAGACGATAAATATAAAGGCCAAATTTTGATTTTAGAGGCTCATAGACCAAGGCATTGCAATGATTTCTTGAAACCACCCAGTGGGCGAATAATTCAATCGATTTTTGAACAAATCATCCATCTTATCCAATCCATTTGTTTTCAATTCATTCAACTGTAGTACAATCTAATCATTTTTTGAATAAATTCATTTCATCCAATTCATTTGACCAATTTACCCTTTTTAGGGTCATTTGACCAATTTACCCTTTTTAGGGTCTTTTGACCAATTTACCCTTTTTAGGGTCATTCGGCCGATTTTTGAATAAATCCCTAATTCAATTTCATTCATTTGACCAATTTACCCATTTTTAGGGCAACCGAGCCGATTTTGAATAAATCAAGTTTCGTTCAGTCTATTTGATCAATTTACCCTTTTTAGGGTGATCTGATTAATTTTGGATAAATTTCATTCAATTCATTTGACCTGTTTCCCTTTTTAGGGTAATTCGGTCGATTTTAAATAAATTGTCAATTTCATTCAACCCATTTGCCCTGTTAGGGTTTCATTGTCAAATTCCAAATTGGGAAATCTAGTCAATTTTGAAGAAAACCTTCCATTGCATCCAATCACTTGATCAATTAGGGTTTTGACCCGTAATTCACTGAGGAAAATTTTGTCAACGAATTCCAATCTTTTTGATAGGAAGTTCGTCAAGGTCAAACCCGTGCGTTTTTGCAAATTCTTGTATCGATCAAAAATGATCAATCCATTCGGACGTTGACCTCATTTTGACAAATTTCTCGTCACTTCAATTGACCAAATTCTTTCAAAATTATTTTTCAATCAATAAGTTGATCGGATCCATCAGGTATTGTATAGTGCCTATTCTAGCGGATTGCATTTTCATGCTAGGCCTACCCTTGGCACAAAAAGGGTCCCCCCATAGGACATGCATACCGATTTTATATTCTTTCTTACTAACTCAGGGTATTTTTCTTTTGTTTTCCCCCCTTCCCTTGCATTCATAAGAAACACTTCAATAAAAGGAAAAATATTTTTCTATACCTGATGACACTTCTGATCTAATAAGGTGTCAAAATTGCAAGTATTGTGTGATTCTTGGGCAGATACTACAATGAAAACATAAAAGATCTATCTGGAAGCTTTACGCTAAAGCATCTGAGAGATTTTGTAATTATTTCCAAAGGGAAATTCTGTTTATTTGATTTGTTAGTACATTTTGTTCCAAAGGAAAGAGAGACAAAAAGTGTATATGTGGAGCTCTTTACAAGTCTCTCTCTTCTCATTTGTACCATAATTGAATGAGAAATTTTGTTTCAAACTTTTTCAGCAATAAAGTTTTGGACAATTATTGTTTTGTGTAAATTTATGTACATTTCATTCTTTATTCTTATTCATTGGAGCTTTTATGATGAATTTTGAGAAATAAGACCGAATTGAAGATTTCCTCAACCGCCGGCCTGAAAATTCATAAGTGTATGCTTTCTAAAATCCTTACGTACACTAGATTGGAGATCCAAACTATACAATAAGAGTGCTCAGAAAGAAAGAGAGTGAACGGTCACTCAAAAGGCCCAATGAGATACTTTTTCTTCTTCAATTAACCCCAAAATAAAATCAGTCACATTGATTGATAAATTGTAAGTTGGGGCAACTTTTGCTTGAAAAAGTTCAAGGTGTCCAATCTGGTTCAATCACATCTAAGTGAAAGCAAAAATGTGCATTATTCTTATTTGTTTGGAAAATTTGGAATGATACTTCAAGCATTCGTTTCAATACCTATACAGATTTTTATCATTTGCTCTCCCATTGGAGTTTCTAAAAGAATAATTTCGTTTCAAATAAGGGTCTTAATGATCACTACCCTTCATTGAAAAATTTTCAAATATCAAAAGAAGAATGGATTTTCAATGACCATTTCGTTACTCTGGTTGTCATGAAGTGTAAGAATGATACTTTGGCCATCGCTTCTACAATCCTAAACACTGTTTATCCCTTGCATCCCTATTTGAGAAAAAAGTGGTGGTTTGTTTCAAGTACACATATGATCGCACCCCACATTGGGGAAGGAGATTGGGAAATTTTGAAAAAAAAAAAAGAGAGAAAAGAGAAAAGCAAAAATGCCAAAAGGAAAGAAAAAAGATTTTTGGGAAAAGAGATTTTGGAGAAGTTTGAATCTATCTGGGTTTCAATTTTTGGGAAAAAAGAAAGGGAAGAGATTTGTCCGCGTGGATCGCCAACGTTTCACAAATATGGATGAACAAGGGTCTTCCTCAATCAGTTAATTCAGATACATGCCAAAAATTTCCCATTAACGAAAGTTTCCTTTCGGAGTTATTGTAAGGAACGGAATACAAGTCAGGCCATTTTCTTTTCCAATCAAACATTCTATCCCTAGTTATCCCTTTTTGAGCCTTCAGAATAAAATACTTCGTTTGGCAACCCCTGAGAATCGCAAACCCCGCACTGGGGCAAGTTGAGTTGAAAAGGAAAAATTTCAAGAAGTGAAAAGTGAAAAGCCACAAAATCAAAAACAAAAGAAGGAAAAGAACCTCAGTTCAAAATTAAACTGGGGCAAATTTTGTGAAAGTTCAAAAATGGCCGAAGGCCGAAAAATCAAAAAAAAAAGAGAAAGAAAATGAAAGAGAAAAAGCCTCAATTGAGCAAAAACTGAGGCAAATTCTGATTTTACCCTAAAATAGGGTTGGGCGCAACAATGCGATCTCAGATTCTTCAAACCAGTTTTGAAATCCGTTTTCAAGCTTTAACTTTTCTAAGCACCCCACCTGACCCCATTACAAAGCCGAAAGTCCTGATTTCTGTTCTTTGCAATGGCCCTGTCAAGCAAATTTCTGATGCCGGAAGTTTTAGCTGTATTTCTGAATTGATTGGGTGTGAGGTTGACACTGCTCTTCATATGAAACCCCGAGAGGGTATTTCTGAAAAAAAAAAGAAAAAGGAAAATGAGCGAAATGAATGCAAAGAAAGATGCAAAAAGATTTGATGCTGAAAGACCCTGTTAAGTGATAATAAAAAGTCAAACCAAGTCCAAGAATCTGGAGTCCAGATGAGGGCGATGTTGAAAAATGCGATCTTCGGTGCAATGTCCTTTGAAAATTATTTTTTTTAACTATCGTCTTCAAGCCACATTACAAGCTAATAAAGTCCATCGTTGACTTATTCCTTCATGACAACCCAAAGTGAGGATTATGCTCATAAAAATCCATCGATCATTCATGATCATTTTTCACATTGTTTAGCTATCGCTTCTACCCAAAATTTTGCAAGTTTAAAGCTTATACGTTGACTAAGTTTTCTTAAGAAATAAGGGTAACAAACTCTTTGCTTTCACTGAGATGTGGTGTTGAATGGATTACATACAAATTTCGGGCACAAGAACAAAACAAATCTTGACTTCTCATTTTTCTTAGCCACCCCCAAATCAGAAATAAAGGCACTTGATTAGTCCTGAAAGAGAGCCGACAGGGAATTGTGATTCATTACCCAAAGCCTCGATGCTAAAGTGAGAAAAAATCCTTTGTAATTTGGCATTATTTTGAGAAATTCATCATGAAATTCTCTTTGTGGTTTTAAGCAAGACGTTCAGTTTCTTACTTTGTTCAAATAAATGGAAGGGCATCCAAACCAATTTTTGCAATCAAATGGGCCCATACTGGGGCAAAATTTTTATTAAGCAAGATTTCGCAAAACAAGCGCACACTGGGGCAAATTTTTTATAGCTTGTTTGAGGAATTCATCAAAGGGTCAAGCAAGACTTTCAAATCAATCATGCTGCCCTTTTCATGAAAAGTTAGGTGCATGTAAGCCCCTGTGCAGGTATTCACAGTTGAAGTCGATGAAAAGCTTCTGAGTTGTGGAAGGCTGATGCCGAAGAAAGAGAAGAAGGAGGGAAAAATGGCCCGACACTGGGGCAAATTATTTTGAAGAAATTCTCTCGAAAAAGGAAAAAGGAAAAATCAAAAATCACGTTGGGCCTGGGTTTCGTGCCGCCAACATTTCAAAAATCACGTTGGGCCTGAGTTTCGTGCCGCCAACATTCACCAAATCAAGTTGGGCCTGGGTTTCGTGCCGCCAACTTCACAAGATCACGTTGGGCCTGAGTTTCGTGCCGCCAACAGTCCAAAAATCACGTTGGGCCTGGGCTTCGTGCCGCCAACTCCAAAGATCACGTTGGGTCTGGATTTCGTGCCGCCAACCTCACTTTATCATGTTGGGCCTGGACTTGGTGCCGCCAACGTCACTTTATCATGTTGGGCCTGGATTTTGTGCCGCCAACTTCACAAAAGTCATGTTGGGATTGTTTTTCACTTCAACCACCGTTAGCATCGAGTCTATCTCACTAACGTGTGCGTTTTCACCCTACCACCGTTAGCATCGAGTCTATCTCACTAACGTGTGCGTTTTCACCCTACCACCGTTAGCATCGAGTCTATCTCACTAATGTGTGCGTTTTTATTCCACCACCGTTAGCATCGAGTTTATCTCACTAACGTGTGTGTTTTATTCAATAATCTCGGCAGGACCGGGTTTTATCCCGCTGACCGTTTATCTCACATTGGGACCGGGTTTTATCCCGCCAATCTCGGCAGGACCGGGTATAATCCCGCTGACTGTTTTTTTTGGGACCGGGTTTTATCCCGCCAATCTCGGCAGGACCGGGTTTTATCCCGCTGACCGTCCATACCCCGTCAGGCTCAGATGTCGTCTCACTGACCAATTCATCATGCTGGGGCAAATCAATTTTTTGGAAAGATTCTCAAAAGTCAAAAAGAAGAGCGAAAAGTAAAAAAAGATCACCAAACAAAAATCAAAAATCAATCAAGTCAAGTTCATCACACAGGCTCGGGTTTTGATCCCACTGTCCGATTGTCAAAAGCATTTCATTTTCATCGCTGTTGGAGCTGGGATTGTCCCGCCAGTAAGCATGTTTATTTGTTTTCGCCACTAAACATGGGTTAGTCCCACTAGTGTGCATTTTTCTTCGCCGCTAAACATGGGTCAGTCCCACTAGCGCGCATTTCATTCTCATTGCCGTTAAACATGGGTCAGTCCCACTAACGCGCATTTTATGTTCCATTGCCACTAAACATGGGTTAGTCCCACTAGTGTGCATTTTGTTTTCTTCGCCGCTAAACATGGGTCAGTCCCACTAGCGCGCCATTCTCATTTGCGTTAAACATGGGTCAGTCCCACTAACGTGCATTTTATGTTCCATTGCCACTAAACATGGGTTAGTCCCACTAGTGTGCATTTTTCTTCGCCGCTAAACATGGGTCAGTCCCACTAGCGCGCATTTCATTCTCATTGCCGTTAAACATGGGTTAGTCCCACTAGCGTGCATTTCATTTTTTCAGCCACTGGAGCATGAGGTGAGTCCCGCCAGCGAGCATTTCACTTACAACGCTGCTGGAACGTGGGTCAGTCCCGCCAGTAAGTATTTTTATTTTCACCGCCACTGGAGCGTGGGTTTGTCCCACTAGTGTGCCTTTCAATTTTCATTTGCATCACCAATAAACATGGGTCAATCCCACCAACACTCCATCTCACTTCAATTCATCTGATTTAAATTCCTGTTCGGGTCAGTCCCGTTTTAAATTCTGTTCGGGTCAGTCCCGTTTAAATTCTGTTCGGGTCAGTCCCGTTTAAATTTCTGTTCGGGTCAGTCCCGTTTAAATTCTGTTCGGGTCAGTCCCGTTTAAATTTCTGTTCGGGTCAGTCCCGTTTAAATTTCTGTTCGGGTCAGTCCCGTTTAAATTCTTGTTCAGGTCAGTCCCGTTTAAATTCTGTTCGGGTCAGTCCCGTTTAAATTCTGTTCGGGTCAGTCCCGTTTTAATTCTGTTCGGGTCAGTCCCGTTTAATTTCTGTTCGGGTCAGTTTTAAATTCTGTTCGGGTCAGTCCCGTTTAAATTCTGTTCGGGTCAGTCCCGTTTTTAATTCTTGTCTGTTCGGGGTCAGATCCCGTTTAAATTCTGTTCGGGTCAGTCCAGTTTTTAAGTTTGTTCGGGTCAGTCCCGTTTTAAGTTCTGTTCGGGTCAGTCCGTTTAATTCTCAGTCCCGTTTTAAGTTCTGTTCGGGTCAGTCCCGTTTTGTCAGTCCCGTTTAAATTCTGTTCAGGTCAGTCCCGTTTAATTTCTGTTCGGGTCAGTCCCGTTTAAATTTCTGCCTGGGTCTATCCCATTTACACTTCTGGCCGGGTCTATCCCGTTTACGATTCTGTTCGGGCCAGTCCCATGTTTAAAATTCCTTGTTTAGGTCAGTCCTACGAATAGGGGCAACCGAATGGCACAGGTAAGCATTTGGTGTCTACTTCTTTGTCTCAAGTTTTTCCAAAACTCAGACAAAGAGGGGCAAACTGTAGACACCAAATTTTTAAGAAATTTTGTTTACTATTATTTCTATTATTTGATTAATTTCATTTTATTTTTTTTTTATTTTTTTTTTTAAGTCATTTTATCATTTAAATTAAACTTCAATCATTTAATTTTTAATTCAATTTGTTTTCGATGTTAGGGTTTTACTTCATCTTATTCTATTTTATTTTTGCACATAAGCCTATTTTTGGAGGATGAGATCTGAACCTTTCATTTTAGGGTTAGTTTTTGGGGAAGGCATTAAAAGGAGAGGAGCCGAAAACAGAAAGGACGACGGAAGGCGGCTAAGTGGCCAAAAGGAAAAATTAAAAACGCAAGAGAGGTTTGGAGCTTTGGGGGAAAAAAACAGAGGAAAATCTGGAAGTTGGGCTTCGGCTAAGAAGGCTACGGGAAAAACAGAAAAATGGAAATTGGGGAGAGCAAAAGGGTTGGAAGTAACAGGGGAGGTTTCGGGTAGACAAAAAGAAAGAAAAGGAAAAGAAACAGAGGGAGGAACAAGAGTGAAGAAACAAGGCTAAGAAAGAAAAACAGGGGAAGGGGTTTAGGCAAAATGGGGGAGCTTCGTGAGAAAGAGGAACCGAGAGAGAGCTTGCGGTGGAGGAGTTGGAAGAAGAAAAGGAAAGGGGGAAAAGGAAAAAGCAAGCTGCAAAAGAGCTAAGAAAAACAGAGAGAAAAATCTAAAAAGAGGGGGGGCTTCCGCTTCAATAATCGTGAGAGGAGGAAAAATTCCCAACACGACAGTCACAATTTTAACTCCCTCTGCCGCCTGCCCAGATTCTTCCTCACACCAATCCGCATCCGCAGCAGCTGCTGTCCGTCATCGCCACCGTAGCCGTCGAAGCAGCAGGGGTCGCTACTGCCACCACCCCCAACTTGCCATTGCCGCCTGTGAAGCTTCACCAAGAACATTGTAAGCCCTTTAAATTTCAGCTTGACTTCTTCAAGTGCAAATTCTGGAAAATCCCCAACCCCAAGTATGTTTCTGTGAATCGGTTGTGTCGCTTTCTTGATTGATTGTCCGTTTTCTTTTTTATTGTAAATGCTCTGTGGGTTGATTGGATTGAATGTTTTGGGTGCCGGTAAAATTTTGGGCGGGTCATAGGTTCGATTGAGCAGAGGTTAGCTAAAATTTGATGCTTATTTGGTGTTTGAAGAAATGCCTGATAGAAGACGTTGAATCAAAGCAGGGAAAATTGATGAAATCTTGTGTCTGTCTATATGTGAGGTGCGGCTCTGGTCAATCCAAAGTTGGCCGAAGAGTGTTGTTTTGGCAGCAAGGAAGAAGAAGTTTTTTCCCTAGAAATTTTTATGATCAAACATTTTTTCTTTTTGTTGTTATCCTTTCCTTTGTATAAATTTTGGGTTGCGTGAGTTTCATTTGAAATTTCTGGTTTTCTTTATTCGCAAAGGAGGTCGGAAATGGGACTGCCGTGGTTTCTTTTAGTGTAATTTCCCTGCTAATTGGCCTTAAATTTAGAAATGTGCGTGCTGTATATGGGGACCGGAATTGAGTTTTTCTGTTTTTGATAATTTTTGGGCTGGTTGTCACCTTTGATTGAGCACAGACTTGCTGATTTTTCTTAAGCTCGTGTATTATTTGACAAAATGCCTAACCGAAAGTCCCACTTAAAAATGATTTTTGCTGCACTTTGTAGAACAGCCCAATTGCTTGGAGTTTTTATACGATTCATTACCCAATGTTTGTATTCGAGAGAAAAATTTGATGTTCGATATCTGGGTTGAGATTGGGTTGCTGAAGCCCTGGGTCTGCCTGAAGTCAATGTTTAATTTACTGTTCGTGATTTTAGATTGTCCGCGCCTTACGTGCTAAGTTGGACTGAAATCTTGATTCTCTGCGCAATTTCTGGGCTGAATTTCTTTGTTTTTGACAAATTTGTGGGCTAGTTACAGCATTGATTGAACAAAGAGTCATTAAATTTATATGCTCTTTTGTTGCTTGACAAAATGCTCAATTAAAAATTCCTCTCGAATGATGACTCGTGCGGTGAATCCCATTTCAGACCTGGCCAAAAATTGTACAAATTGTGGGCTTCTGTAGTAGTTCTGTTTGCTTAGTTAATGAAGTTGATTGCGCTTATAGCAGACATGTTTACCTGCTTAACCATTTTTTAGGAAGTTCAAGATGCTGAAATTTGAGTTTTCTTGTTGTCATGATTGGACGAAAAAGGCACTTCCAGTTTTAGCATTTGGGATGGTGAGCAAGATAATGATTTCCGTGATTGGTTGCATACGGTCTGTTGATTGGGTTGTAATTTCTGGTTTCTCTGATAATGTTGGGGTTAGCCGGGACTTCGTGGGAGTGACAATCAATGAAGTTCCTAACGCCCATTTTCTGTTTGACAAAAGGTCCGAGTGAGAATGAGGAGTAAATAAATCCTTTGTAGTCCACGCGCATGGGGAGATGGGCAGGGGTTTTAGTCTAGTTAATTTTGGCAGTTTACTCTCATTAGATCAATTTAGTTATGTCATTCGTGCCATGATCGCATAGCCTTCCCCTTTGTCTTTTGTGTGAGTTGCCAAATTTGGTAAAGGAGTGTTTTTTGATGGCAAAAGTTACTAATCAATAAAATGGGAAGGAATTTGGGGGTTTCGATGTTAATTGTCTTCTGTTTTGCTTTCGTACTTGATTCACTCTAATCGTTGAGAGTTAATTTGATTCTAGCTAAAGATGTATGTTTTGTTTGGTAGCCTAGATTCATTCGTCAATCTTATTAGCATGATTTGGTTTTTGCGCATAGGTTGCCTCGCTCATAATAAAACGGGCGTACTGGTTCTAAAGAAAAATTGCAGAAAAGCGTTTGGTTGCAAAAATTGCTGAAGCAAAGCTTCCCCGTAGCTTGCATGAAATAACTCTTTGGAAATTACACTTTAGCCCCCCGATTCTCCCCCTTGTTCACCGTGGCAAAATCTGGAAAAATCAAACTAATTTCACCCTTTTAAGCTTAATCCTCTGTTTGCATATTTTATGTGGTTTTTTGGATGGATCTATTCTGGAATTTAATTCATAATTGTGGTTTAGTAATTTTAATTGATTTGCTTATGTTGATTGGGCTTAGTATTATGCTTTTGGTTTGGGCTAGAGGGTCAAGGCCCATCTTTTTGGTTGGCTAATTTTTGAAGCAAAATATTATACTAGCCCACTTGTTTTCCTTGGACTTTCGATTGGGCCAAGTTATCTTGGCCCAAGAAAGGTGAAGATGGCCCATTCCCTTTTTGTTTTGAATTTTCGGTTGGGCTTGTAAGGCTTTGGCCCAAGCAAATAAAGGAAACGGCCCAAGTGGCCTGATCCATTAGGAAACCAGAAAACGTTTTTGCAAATCAGTCCCTGAATTTCTCCTTAATCGTACTGTGGCCTTGGACATTTTCAACTTCTTTCAATTCGGTCCTTAATTAATTGCAAATAGGTCCCTGAACTTTATTTTTCTTTAATTTTGACCCCAAAACTTTGTTCATTTTTGCAATTAAGTCCCTTCTTCTCTTGACTTCTTAAATGTGAATTGTCTACATGATTTAATTGATTCAAATTCATGCTTATTTTCCATCCTTTGTGATTTTGCCAAATAAATTGGTACCTTGACCTTTTTATTGTTTTGAAGCTAATATCTCATCTACTCGATTTCCATTGCAAGGGAGGTAACTTCTATATTCTTGATTTTATTTTTCCTATGTGCTCCTACGTGTTATGTGAATATGCCTGTCTATTTCGCTTTCCTTACCTCCTTACATGCATTTACTTGCTTTTAATTTTATTTAAGTTTTGTGGGGTATGTGTACACCTCTTGGCTTGTAATAGATAGTGCTCGGAGAGCATCTTGTCCATTTCCCCTTCCCCTTTAAGTTTTATGGGGTATGTGTACACCTCTTGGCTTGTAATAGATAGGGCTCGGAGAGCATCTGGTCCACTTCCCCTTCCCCCTGGTTGCTTGCTTTTGTTGCTACATGTTTAATTGCTTTATTAGGCTCTTGCATCTAGTCGAGCATGCTAAATGCTATGTGCTATGTGTTTACGAGTATTTTGGCATGTCTACTTGCTTTCATAGCCATGAATGAATGGAATGGATGAATGTACGTTTCCGCTAGTCCAACGCTAGTCGGAATTCATAGAATGGGCTAGTCCAACGCTAGACCCTTAGGGGTTTCCCCTCATTAGCATATCATTTGCTTGTTCACCACATATCATGCATTTTTCTTAGTTTTATCACTTGGCATGCTCCTCGAACCCCCTTTCCCTTCATTTTAGGATTTTTGCATATCATGATAGTTGTAGGGTCCATTTGCTTGAGGGTCCCCTTCTGATAAGGGAAACGAGCGAGTGTGGCTACTCGATAGCCTTAGCACGCTAGTTTTGCCTTCTAATCAAAGGGAAAATCGAAGTCGAAAAAGTTAGGAGTCATTCCCACACCCGACCTGATGCATTCCCTTAGGTTCATTCATTCTCATTTATCACTCACTCATTCTTTTCAATTCACATTTTCCTTTCCTTATTGTTCATTTTGATTTCTACTTCACAAAATTGCATTTAATTACACCTATACGCACTTCTCACTATATTTCATACACTTGCACACAAACACTTGGAATTTTCATACAATTGCACACGTGCACCTTTCCATACACTTGCACACAAACACTTGGATTTTTAATTTCTTTCATACACTTCCACACTTGCACATTTGAGTCTCATTTGCATTAATCGACCTCTATGGGGTTTTCCTTTGTTGGCCGCCACAATTCATGTGGTTTGGGACCAAAAGCCTCACGAGAGACATCGTAGAATTTAGGATTGCATTTTTCTTTCCGTTTTGCATTCATATAGTCATATCCAACGTGCGAACATATATTGGGTAGAAAATTAGGAAAGGTAAGGTTAAGTCGCGC
Source organism: Coffea eugenioides (assembly GCF_003713205.1). Classification (NCBI taxonomy): domain Eukaryota; kingdom Viridiplantae; phylum Streptophyta; class Magnoliopsida; order Gentianales; family Rubiaceae; genus Coffea; species Coffea eugenioides. The sequence goes on along the minus strand of NW_020864421.1, from coordinate 48,596 downwards.
AACTAGCCTTGGCTAGGTCAAAGGGGTGCCTTGGATTCTATCCTTGCCTTCCTCTTTGTCAAACGTGACCCCCGAACCTTTTTCTTTGGCTTACGTGGACTAGGAGTCGTTTTAAAAAGGGTTTTACTACTTTGTCTTTAAAAAACACTTTTTGGGTGACTTGGTACACCCCAAATCTATACCAAGTGGCGACTCCGTTTTCATATTTAAAAAAAACCCTTTTTAAAATTTCATTTGGCCAAATCGTCGCTTTCCAAAGTCCCATGGCCTTTTTACTTTTCATTTTGCACACGTTCACACCACACTTCACACACACATCACACACAATTCATTCATTCGAAAAGTGGGGCGCGACAAATAGTGACGTGGAATTTAATCTTAAGATGAAATTTAGAGCATGGAGAGACCTTAAAAAATAGAAAAATGATAGGATAATGTTGGTTGAGGGAAATTTAGTTATAGATAAGATGTCGCATGAGAATGCGACACATAAGCGAGTAGGTGAGGTGGTCCCCCTACCGCACTTTAAAGGAAGAAACTAGACTTGAGAGTTCATTCTCTCTCTTCCCCTTTTAGCCAACCGAAATTTTGAGAGAAAGAGGGAGACTTGAGAGCTCTCCATTTCCTCTTCCATCTTGCTCTTGAAGATCACTTGAAAACTCATCAACTACCACAATTTTTCTTCTTTTTCTTCTTTTCTAGTTGAGGGCTGAGAGAGAGAGAAGACCAAGGGAGAGAGAGAAAGCCGAGAGAGAGAGAGAGAGAGAGAGAGAGAGCAACCAAGAGAGAAGGGGCACCATCCATCTTGCTCCTTATGGATTTGTGGAAGAAATCACCAAGCAACCTAGAAGATTTGACCTTTCTTGAGGAAACTTGAAGGGGTGAATCTTGGAAGGAAGTTTTGAAATTCAATCACACTAGATCTAGTTAGATCTTGAGGTGAGAAACCAAAAAACACCCTTAATCTTTAATTTCTAGCCATGAAAATGTTAGATTCACTTGATTTGAGTAAAATCTATGTTAGATCTAGTAAATTTCTTGAAATTATACTACTAGATGTTCTAGTGGTTAAAATACTAGCATAGCTCTTGATTTGTGGGTTGGATTTACTTGAAAATTTTTTCATTGATAACCAAGGGCTAATGATTGATGAAGCCCATATAGATTTGAGTGAGTTTTTGTTGGCTAAACGGTTGTTTTATTGGTGAAATTCTTGAGGAATTTTTGGATGGGCTAGCTGAATGAAAAGGGTTAATTTTTCACCTTCATTTTCGACATTTTGTGTTCTTTTTTACTAAATTTCACTCAAGGGACTTGGTATTAGGTTAAACTATATTTATATGTTGAATTAGAGTTGAAAGTTAGGAACTTTAACAGTTAAAAGTCACTTTATTTCACTATTTTTGGGCTAAAAACTATCCGGGCAGCAATGGTGAATTCGAGACTGTTTTGCCCTTGATTTTGTGTTTTCACGCGTCGAATTTTGGGAAAAACTATTCTAGATACATATTGTTTTCATAACTTGAGTTTACATATTGAGTTCAAGTGAATTTGGTTTAGTTTCGCGAATTGTTGGGGCGAAACTTATTGTCTCTTTTTATGTGTTTATAGGAGTGATTGAAGACTGTGCTATCGATCCTAACTTGGATTCTGAGCTTTGATTTATTGGTGAGTTTCCATGCATGTTATCTGTCTTGAATTTGCAAATGTGACATAGATGTGAACTTGATGTTGTGACTGAGATGAATAGTATTTTGAATTGTTGAAGTGTTGTGATATTGCCTAGGTTGTTATCCATCGACAATAAGTGATTGAGTGTGCATATTAATTATTGGAAGTATTTTATTCGATTGTATGAGTGAGTTCTGACGCGAGTGTGGCAGGCAACCCGTTGAATCCTTTGGTTCGCCCTAGGGGAAGGTAGGGCTGTCACAGGTGATATCAGAGCCTAGGTTTGAATGGTTTAGGCAGAGTTAGTGTTATTAAAATATTTGTGAGCTTTATTAGGATAGAACGAAGGGTTTGGAAAGAGGGACTAATTATGTTTGAGCTTTAGAATGTTTAGGTATGTAATCCAGTTTATTCTTGTAGGGTATGGATTGACAAGGTGATGGTAAGCATCCTAAGATTCGTCGTCCAGTGATCGGCTATCACACTGGACCAGGCGGTCCTCCTGTGGCCTATAACCCCATGACTCGAGTTAGGCGCCAGTGCGATTGTTGGAGAACTCATGCCTACCCTGACCATATGGTTCTATCACTCTACCATGAGAGGAGACGTCTGACTAGGATCAATAGGGAGTTACGAGAGGAGGTTGATAGACGTTTGGCTGTGGAGGAGGCTCAGACAGCTAGGATTCGCGAGCTCGAGGCTGTGGTTCACGCGACCACTGAGCGATTAACTAGAGTGGTGAGGGTTACTCGTGGTCGAACCAGTGGCATTATAGCTGAGTGCGAGGAGTTGATTGAAGGAGAACTCGAGGCTAGTCGAGAGGAGGTGGGCCCTGTGGTTGGATCTTTTAGTGATGAGGATATGGGAGGAGATCCTATGACCGACTCTCCTGGGACTACAGTTGTGGTTGAGGCGGATCTACCCCAGGATGAGGAGACTGCCAGTTCCGAGTTTTCGGAGACTTCCACATCTAAGGCGGATTAGGCTAGTAGGGTTAGAAGTAGTGCTTTTGTGTACCCTTCTTTAGTGAGAGAAACCGTTAGAGTGGTTCTCATTCTTGTAAATGCATGCTATCATAACTGTTTTGATTGCTACTTCCATGTTTGCTTTTGGTTGTGACTTTCGTATCTCTTTTGCAGAAGCATGCTCATCTGATGTATTGGTACGCTTTTTTAATATGAATATAAATTATTTCAATTATCTTTAGAGTTTGATTCTGTGACAGCCCCACCTTCCCCTAAGGCGAACCAGAGGGGTTAGCGGACTGTCTGCCCAACTCTCGCCAGGACTAACAGTGCAGTTAGAGCGGTCTATTGCGTTCCGGAACTTACAAACGCGCGTAAACAAGGCAAAAGGGCAAAATAACCCAAAATAAAAAAATGAAATTCGGAGTCGGCCATGAATAGTAACCGACCCGTCAGAACGCAACCAAATATCAAACAAACATTCACATCTTGAACTTTAGCAATTACAATCCAAAGTGACATACAAAAGTTCTCAAAAGTTAATATATACACGGTTTGCCAAATTGAAAGTGAAAACGGCCCTAAAGAGACATTTAGGGTTTTACTTCATATACAATACAAAAGTAATATACATCTAGTTCATTCGGCAACCATCTATCAAGATTCATTCCAAAAAGAGTCATATTCCTTTAAGGAAAACAAAAGGAACGGTGTGAGCTAATTGCCCAGTGAGATACTATCACTTACGCACCCAAGTGCATATAAGCATCAAGCTTTCATTCAATATAGTAAAAATAAGCAAAGGCACACGTCAAATATGATGATAAAAGGATACGGATGGCTCTCAAGAGCCCTTTCCTCGTTTGCATTTCTTGATCGGACGTCATTGACTCTCCGTCAATGTTCAAAAGTACCAACCGTAGACTCCACTTTACTTCCACTCCTTCCACCTAACATACCCCCACCGGCCCGAAATCCAAACACGTGCACTTTGGTATTACTCGAGTAAACCGGAATCGAGAGTCTCTCATACTACAAGATTCCAAAACATTTCCCCAAGGCACATCAATTGGCACGACCAAGCCCTCGCCGGCTCGATTCAATCAAGTACCAATGGGGTTGAGCTCATTGATAACAATTGTAGTCGTTGGATACTCGTCCAAATGACACCAGGTCATGTATTTTCATTTCAAGTAACACTTCATGTAACATTTCAATCACATGATAGCAAGGATATAAGGCACATAGTGAGAGTGATAAAGTACACTTTCACTTCAAGCAATTAGCATTCAAAGCACCAAGTTCAAGTATCAAAGCCATATATTAACATACAAGTGAGTAGTACACTCACCAAGCTCGCAAATGTGGTTTCATGCACTTCCGTCAAAAGAACATTGTGCACCACGGTCACGCCCTAAAACATGCAAACAAATACAATGAGACTCGATAACGAGTCATAAACCAAGGCCAAAATGACCCCAATAGGATTCCATAAGCATATACAAACATTAAAGGAAACCAGAAAATTCGGAAATGCAATTGGCTTTGGCCCTGAAAAAAAATAGTTTTTGACCTCGTTTTGCGGTAATGGCACCAATTTCACTAAGATTATCGGATGAAGGTGTACGATCCACCAATTAAAAGCTAAAAGACAGGGCTACAACATCACAGAAGGTCACTCAACCCAGTTTTGAGTGCAAACAGGTCAAAAATGCAAGATACTACATCAAAAACGTAAAACAGATTCACCAAAACGCATTCTAGCGGAAACATCATAACTCAGGCTCTCCAAGTCCAAATCTATAAATTCCAAAGCCTACTGAAAGCTAAGAAACAGGGCTAAATTGCATCAGAAGGCCTCAATAACCAATTCGGAAAAAATTCCAGCCAAAAAAACCAATTACAGGCGCAATTCTTACCTTTGGGTAAAACCAGAACAGCAATAGTAATTTTGACTTTTCTCATTTTACACTACTCCGATTGACCTGAAATTTTGTAGGCACCTCTAAAATATCATTCCCTACAACTTTCATGTTTTAAGCTAAGGCCAATTCTGTGACGGCCCCACCTCCCCCTAGGGCGAACCAGAGGGTTCGGCGGGTCGCCTGCCCAGCTCTCGCCGGGACTCAGTCGTTCACTACAGTCCTCAAATGAATTACGAGATAAATCTCAAATATACATCACATGGTCCACAAATATACATCCAAGTCTCCAATAATTACATGTCATAAGCGAAGCGGAAACGATTCTCAACTATACATAAAATGATTCCAAATCCAAACTGTACAAGATATATGCCATCCAGCCACGTGAATAAGTACTACAAGCCTTCCTTCGCCTTGAGCCCTGTGGAGGGGAATAAAATATTTTTGGGGTGAGCTAAAAGCTCAGCGAGTAACCAGAAAAATCAGTAATCAAATCGGTTTCACAATAGTTCATTTCAATGATATCATAAATCAATGATGTCATAAATGAAATGATAAGTCCAAAAACAATTTCAACATTTACAAGACATTAAATATGGAGTATCAATAATTCAAGAAACATGTACAATGGAAAGCGATAGGAACATTCATTAAAAGGATACGGGCTCACATGGAGCTATTCGTTTGTTCGTTCGTTCCCTTGACATTCCCCCTTATTCCTCCAATCGTTTGAAAATACATTTTTTTGTAAGTAGAATCCCTCGTTCATCCTTTTGTTCGTTCATCCCCTTTTCCGGACGTTGACCGGACTCCACCCATCCGACCATTGGCCGGACTCCACCCATCCGGACGTAGCCGGACTACAAGGTAATACTCGAGTATACCAAATTCACCCAGGGTCACCATATCGCCCGACCGAGTACGCTTCTGGCTCGAGTTGATCGGTAACGAAATGGCAGTGGCCAGTTCAGCCAAACGGCTTACATTCATGCGCAACTAGCATTTAATCATTAATCATTGAAAATTTCATATTTATTTAGGTCGAGTGCGATAAAGTACACACTCGCCTAGAAAACTTGTTTTAACAATCATCGAAAGCAGTTAACGCATTACCAATCAATAATAACAAGCCAATAAGTCAAGGAATACAGCAACAAGGAACACTCATATGCAAGCACGCATGATATGCAAGAAAACTGTTCAAAAGTAACTTTGGAAACAGTTTAAAAGTAAATAATGCAGGAAACGGTTCATAAATAACTTTAGAAATAGTTTGAGGTCACTCACCTCCATGGCTCAGAAACCATCCATCATATAACATTGCCTTGCTCAAATCCAAGCCTTAGTTCACAAACTCAATGCAAACAAGTCCTTTCAAAATTCGGACAGCACTTCCTCTTATCTTTCTTTACTTTCCCAGCCATCAAGGCTTCATTATTTCCTCATTCCAACCCAAAGGTAAACACACAACAACAAGTTCATCCAATAGCCATTCAGCAAGCTCCAAGTAGTACTAGTACAAGTCAAGCTAGGGAAAAGTCCGGAAATGAAAGTTAAGCTCAAAACCAGAAAAATAGTTTTGACGTCATTTTGCGGTAATGGCACCAAAGGTACTACGATTGTCGGATGAAGGTGCAAGATATACCGTTTCGAAGCTAAGAGATAGGGCTACAATATTACAGAAGGTCACTCAACCCATTTTCGAGTGTAACCAGGTCAAAAATGCAAGATACTATACCAGAATCACAAAAATAGATTCACAGAATGCATTCTAGCGGAAACATCATAAAACAGGCTATCCAAGTCCAAATCCAGAAATTCCAAAACCAGCTGAAAGCTAAGAAACAGGGATACATTTCATCAGAAGATATCAACAACCAATTTGGAAGCAATTCCAGCCAAAACAACCAATTACAGGCGCAATTCTTACATTCGGGTAAAACCAGAACAGCAATAGTATTTTTGACTTTTCTCATTCTACACTACTCCGATTGACCTGAAATTTTGTAGGCACCTCTAAATGTCATTCCCTACAACTTTCATGTTTTAAGAAAAGGCCAATTCGGCCTCTAACTAGGAGCTAAAAATTCGGACAGAATGAAGAACATTGAAACCTAGTTTTCCACTTTTCCTTCCAAAACAGAAATTGATTGCAATTAATCGCTTTTTCCACCTCCTAGAGTCATTAAACATCATTTCCAATCATCATACATGACCACACAATCATATCCATATGAAAACAGAAAAATCCCCAATAATTATAAACTTCACCAATTCAACCAAAATCAAGATATAATCCATAAAAGTGCATCTTATACCACCACCAATCATGAATTGAACATCATTAGAGGAAGGAGAGGGGTCCTTCACAACTCACCTTAGCAATACAAGAGATAGAGCAACAAACCACCTTAGCTTTCCAAACAACTTCACAACCAAGCTCAACTCCACCAAACTAAGAGGTTTTATGGAGTAATTGGAAGATTAATCGGTTTAATTGAAAGATTGGGCAAGATTGGAGACTAGAAAATTGAGAGCTTTTCTTTCTTTCTTGCTTGATAAGGGCCGGCCAAGAAGCTTGTAAAATGAAGCTTATTTTGGTCAAATTTTGGTATTTATTTAGTAAAGGTAAATGTAAAGTTAAATGGTCAAAGTCCAAGATTAAATCACAAGGTGACACTTGTCACCTTTTTGGTTTAAAACTTATCTTTTTGTCTCTCCAATACAAATATCTTAACACTTTGTAAAATAATATCACTTAATACAAAATTCCAACAAGTTGTCAAAAATATAATGCATTTACCGCACTAGCGGGTCCTACGTCCAAAATACGCTCTTAATTTCTCAAAAACTAACCGATACCAGAAAAATCATTTTAAAACTATCTTTGCTCATAAACTTTATCTGGGGAATTTTTCTAATAAAGAAAATGTAGAAAAGGCGGGCGATTAAATAAAATAAACCCTAGAAAATTAGAAAATTTTTGGGTTCTCACACTCATTCTTTTCGGGGCGTCACAAATTCGGCCAAAATCCTGGATCTAGAGGCGAGGTTGGGGAACAAGTGGCTACTGCCATTAACCGAATGACAGACATTCTGGAACGTTTAGCTAACCAACTAGGTCATGGAACTGTAAACCAAACCGTAAACCTTGAGGGTAGGGAGGATAGAGCTCTAGATCGCTTCCAAAGGTTTTTCTCACCTAAGTTCTCTGGAGGGTCCGATCCGAAAATGGCTGAGGGATGGTTAGAAAGAATTGCTGATATTTTTGCTGCTCTAAATAACACGGAGGAGAGGCAAGTGGCCTTTGCTGTGTTTCAGTTCGAGGGAGCTACTCGATCCTGGTGGAACATGATAAGGGCCAGGTGGGATAGAGAACAGACTCCTAGGACTTGGGTGAACTTTACTCGCGAGTTTAATGCTAAATTCCTTCCTCCGCTAATCTAAGAGAAAAGGAAAGATGATTTCATCAAGTGTAAGCAAGGATCGCTAAGTGTCGCAGAGTACGAGACACTATTCATCAAGTTGTCAAAGTTCGCCCCTGAGTTGGTGGCGGACGAACAGAGGAGGATAAGGAGGTTCATTCAAGGTTTAAATATGGAAATACAAGAAGGTTTAGTAGCGACCCAAATCACCAGTTTTAGTGACGCAATTGAGAGGGCTTAGAGAATTGAAAGTGCAAAGGCTCAAGTGAAGGCTTTTAATGCAAGAAAAAGGAATGCTCCTAGTGGTAGTCGTGGTCTAGTGGATGCGAATGCTCTATCTCCCAAGTTTGGGAGAGGAGTGAGTGAAGTGAACACCTCGGGAATACCAAATGTGATGATGACGAGAGGAGCTACATCGAGAGGGGCATTTTCTAGAGGGACGTCAAGTGGAAGGGGACAGTCAAGGAATATCTCACAAGGAAGCCAAGCATCAACTCCTAGTATGTATTGTAACTATTGTGGGAAGACTAATCACACGGAGAATAGGTAATTAAAAAAAGAGGAAAAATGCTTGAAGTGTGGAAGTAGTGATCATCAGCTGGCTGCGTGTCCTAAGGCTCAAAGGAGAAGTGGAGTTTGTCAGACGGACAAGCCAACCCCTAGTCAGGCTAGTGCAGTGGGGAATCGACCGAGAGTTCTAGCAAGTTCCCAATCCAACGGAGGTTGTCGAAGGTACTATCCCTATTTTTCATCGTTTAGCTAAAGTCTTAGTTGACCCTGATGCTTCGTATTCGTTTGTGAATTCTGCTTTTATGTGTGGGGTAAATATAAAGTCGGCTGGATTACCTTATGACCTAGAGGTTAGAACACCTACAGAGAAACCAAAGGCTGATTACGAATCAAGTATATCAAGTATATAGGAACTATGAAATCTAGGTTGGAGAAAGGAAGTTATTGGTAGACCTAGTAAGTTTGGATATCAAAGGGTACGATGTTATTATAGGGATGGATTGTTTAACTCGATATCAAGCTAACTTGAACTGTAGGATGAAAATTATGAAATTTTGCATTCCGGGGGAAGCAACGTTAAAATTGGATATGAAGGAAAGATTAGTTTCGTCTGCCCTCATTTCGGGACTTCGGGCTAGAAAGTTAATAAGGGAGTTCAAGGTTATTTGGCTTTTCTAATAAACTTCCAAGTGATAAAACGAAATTGAAAGATGTGCCAATAGTGAGAGATTATTCCGATGTTTTTCCTAAAGAGTTAGAATCCTTACTTCCCAATCGAGAGGTGGAGTTTAAGATTGATTTAGTGCTAGGGACAGCTCCAATTTCTAAAACCTCGTATCGGATAGCCCTTGTGAAACTTAAGGAGTTAAAGATTCAATTACAAGATTTGTTAGAGTGAGGATTCATTAGGGAAAGTGATTCGCCTTAGGAAGCGCCCGTATTATTTATCAAGAAAAAGATGGGACCGATTTTAGCATAGACTATTGAGGGCTGAATAATGTGACAATAAAGAACAAATATCCTTTACCACTTATTGATGAACTGTTTGATCAGTTGCAAGGGTCGGTAGTATTTTCTAAATTGGATCTCAGGTAAGGGTATTATTAGTTAAGAATTAGGAAGGAAGATGTACTGAAAACTACTTTTAACTCGAGATATGGGCACTTTGAGTTTGTGGTGATGCCCTTCGGATTGACTAATGCTCCTACCGCATTCATGGACTTAATGCAGCGAGTCTTTAAACCATATTTGGATCAATTTGTGGGGGTGTTTATAGATGACATTTTCGTGTATTCTAAAATCCGAGAAGATCATGCCCGACACTTGAAGATAGTGCTATAAACCCTAAGAGAGCACGAATTGTATGCTAAGTTTACTATGTGTGAATTCTGGTTGAAGGAATTGTTCTTTTTAGGGCATAAGATTTCTAAGGATGGGATTTCTGTAGACCCAGCTAAGGTTGACTCTGTTATTCAATGGAAACAACCAGAGACTCCTATAGAGGTTAGAAGTTTCTTGGGTTTAACGGGATATTACCGCTGATTTATTAAGGACTTTTCAAGGATTGTTGGGCCACTGACTAATCTGACCAAGAAGTATGGCAAGTTTATGTGAAATCCTAAGTGTGAAGTTAGTTTACAAGAGTTGAAGAAGCGTTTGACAATGGCCCCGATATTGACATTATCAAATGGAAAGGAAAGATTTACGGTTTACTCAGATGCCTCTAAGGAAGGATTGGGTTGCGTTTTGATGCAAAATGAGAAAGTTATTGCTTATGCCTCCCGAAAATTAAAATCCCATGAACAGAATTACCCAACTCATGATTTGGAGTTAGTTACAGTCATTTTCGCGTTGAAAAAGTGGAGACATTATTTATATGGGGTGACATTTGAGATTTTTACGGACCATAAGAGTCTTAAATATCTATTTTCTCAAAAGAAGTTAAATTTGAAACAGAGGCGATGGGTAGAATTTCTTGAGAATTACGACTGCACCATTAATTATCACCCTGAGAAGGCTAATATAGTAGTGGATGCGTTAAGTCCAAAAGTGGCAGGGTTAATGGTTAGAGAGTGGAATATGTTGGAGAAGGTGAGCGAGTGGAATCTTTGCCTAGAGAGACAAAAGGTTGTATTTGAGTTTGAGAGAATGAGGAGCGGGGAGTGTGCCTGACGGCGGAAAAAAAATAGCGAAAGGGAAGGAAGAAAAGAGTGAGTCTAAGAGATAGGGAGAACGGCTGATGAAAAGAAAAGTACACGGAAAGCTATGGGCAAAGCAAGAAGGAAAGAGAGGAGCTGAGGGTTTGAGAGAAGAATGACGGCAGGGCTGAGGGAGAAAACAGGGAACTGAGAGAGATAGTGTGAGAACCCGTAACTTTTCCATTTTCTAGGTTTTATTATCTTTAATGGCATGTTTTCTGCATTTTCTTGCTTAGGAAAAATTTCTAGATAATTTTTATGAGTAAATAGAGTTTTTAGGTGATTTTTCTAGTATCGAATAGTTTTTGAGAAATTAAGAGTATATATCGGACGTGGGACCCGCTAGTGCGGAAAATTAGGAAAAATTCGGCCAACTAGGTTAAGTTTCGGATACTGGGTTTAAATTATCGGGTGCTAAGAGATAATTAGAGGTTAACCAAGTGGATTGGTGTGAGAGGAACAAAGAGATAGAGATGCATTAAATAGGGTGACAAGTGTCACCATAAGATTAATTCTTAAGTTTGACTACTATTCATAACTTTACCATTTAATTAAAATTGGCCAAAAATCATCTTCATTTCTCATCCTCTTGGCCGAATTTCTTAGGGAGAGAAAGAGAGAAAAGCTTCCAATTTTTGCCTTCATTTCTTGCTCAAATCTACCAAATCAACCACTTAATCTTGCTTTTGTTCCATAGAAAACCTTAAGTGAGTGATTGTGAGGTGATTGGTGAAGTTGTTTGGAAAGCTAAGGTGACTAGTTGCTCTCTCTCTTGTGTTGCTAAGGTGAGTTGTGAAGGAACCCCTCTCCTCCCTCTAATGATGTTTAATTCATGAATTGTAGTAGTTTAAGATGTAAGTTTATGGATTATATCTTGATTTTGGTTAAATTGGTGAAATTTTATAATTATTGGTGACTTTTCTGTTTTCATATGATCATTATTATGTGGTCATGTATGATGATTGGAAATGATATTTAAGGAAGCTAGAAGGTGGAAAAAGTGGTTAATTGCAAGAAATTTCTGTTTTGGAAGAAAAATTTGAAAGTTAGGGTTTCTTTGATTTACATTCTGCCTGGCACAGTACCTCATAGTTAGAGGCCGAATTGGCCTTGGGTTAATACATGAAAGTTGTAGGGAATGATATTTTAGAGATGCCTGCAACATTTCAGGTCAATCGGAGCAACGTAACTTGTGAAAAGATGGAATTACCTTTGCTGTCCTGTTTCTACCCGAATTTGAGAATTGCTTCTGTAATGGGTTATTTTGGTTCCGAATGCTTTGGAATTAGTTGTTGAGATCTTCTGATGAATTGTAGCCCTGTTTCTTAGCTTTCGGATGGCTTTGGAATTACTAGATTTGGACTTAGGTAGCCTGATTTATGATATTTGAACCAGAGTACGATTTGTGAACCTGTTTTTACGGTTCTGGTGTAGTATATTGCCTTTTTGACCTGGTTACACTCTAAACTGGGCTGAGTGACCTTCTGTAACATTGTATCCCTATCTCTTAGCTTCGAAACAGTATATCTTTCACCTCCATCCGATAATCGTAGTGCCAATGGTGCCAAAACCGCAAAATGACGTCAAAAACTATTTTTTTTGGATTAGAGATTACTTCCATTTCCGGATTTTCCTGGTTTACTCTAATACTTATACATTCTTATGGAGCCCTATTTTGGTAGTATGTGGATTTGGTTTATGACTTGTAATCGAGTCTTATTGTGCTTATTTGAATATTTTAGGGCTTGACTTTAATTTCCGGTCATTTTCCTAACTAAATTTTGTACTTTAATGACTTTAAGCCTAGTGAACGGCTTTTGGAAATGAGATTATTTTTGTATGAGATGTTGGGACTGATTTGAGGAAATAATGAAGCCATTAATAGCTGGAAAATAGGTAAACACAAGGGATTTGCTGTCGAAATTTTACTTGAAAGCTAGTTGGATTTACTTGTGACTTGAGCGAAGGGTTTTAGGGTTGTTCATGTTTTTGATACCAACCGCTACCTTTTACTCCAATTTCATTGTTATTTCTTTGCACTGGTAGCTAATTTGATCAGGCACACGACTTATAGTTAAGTCTTATTTATGCATTTCGTGTACTGGATTCGTGAAAGTGGGAACCATAATTGTTTCACCTTGGTTATTTTAGGGTTTCTTGGTGATTAAAGCTCTCTTTTGGGCAAAAAACTTTTGAGGTATCTGTACTGACACCGGTGAGTGTACCACTTCCCTCACTTGTTGTTGTTTAACTCGGTTTCTGTACATGCAATCTGTGATATGAACGACTGAACTATCTGTTTATTCTGTTTGAGACGAGAGTGTACTTTATCACACTCGTTCTCTTGTCTGTTCATATGCCAATTTTGAGTGCGTATCTGAATCTGCTATCTGTATCTGGTATCTGTATCTGTATCTGTTCTGACGTCATTTGGAAGCTTGTATCCAACGACCTTTCTGTGACCTCTGAGCTCAACCCCTGTGACTAGTTACTCGAGTCAGGCCGGCAATGGCCTGGTCGATTAGATAACGAAACACGGTAGTCTGTTTTGGGATCTTTGGGTATTGAGACCCTTGATTCCGGTATACTTGAGTATTACCATTTCTGATCTGATTGGATTTCGGGCCCGGTAGGGGTATGTGAGGTGGAAGGAATCGGAGAAAGTGGAGTCTACGGTGTTGGTTACTCCTTTAGCGTTGACGGAGTGTCAACTATTATTTCGATCAAGTTTCGGTGACGCAAATGGGAATTTGGCTCCTGAGAGCCACCTGTATCCTTCCTATTTGAATCATTGGTTCCTTTACTTTACATCTGGCATGTGTACCTGATTTGTTAAATGTGAAATGCCATGATTTTACTGCTATATGTCTGGTACCTCATTGAGCGCACCCTTTCTGTTCCTTTTGTTTTCCTTACAGGAAAATAAATCCTTTTGGACTGGATTTGATAGTTGGTTGCCGAAATGAGCTAGATGGGCATATCTTTTGTATAGCTCATTGATTGAAACCCTAAATGTACTTTTGGATCCGTTTCTCTTTTGATTTGGCAAACTGTATATGTATCAACTTTTGAATACTTTTGTATGCCACTTTGGATTGTATATGCTTAATTTCAAGATGTATATATTTGCTTGATGCTTGGTTGGATTTTGACGTGTCAGTTACTATTCAAGGTCGACTCCGTTTTCAGTTTTTTTTTTTATTTTGTGATTTTGACTTGTTTACCCGCGTTTGTATGTTCCAGAACGTATTAGATCGCTCTAAACTGAACTGTTAGTCCTGGCGAGAGCTGGGCAGGCAGTCCGCTAACCCCTTTGGTTCGCCTTAGGGGAAGGTGGGTTGTCACCATGATAGCTAGAGGAAAAAGAACGGAAAAGAAAGAGCTTCAGGTGAAAAAAGAGAGGAATTGCAGGGAGAATCTGTACGTAACGGCGGAAAGAAAAACCACGGAAAAGGAACTCATCACCACCATTATTGCCGAGAGCTTTACCAAGAACGTGACTGTAAGGCTTTCTGTTTGCTTTGCTTTATTGATAGTTTCTATTAATGATGGGACTGTGAGAAACCTGGATGTTGTTCGGTGCTTTGATGACTGATGTTGAGGTTCCTTTTGTGAGTATGGCCTTTTGTTCTTGGGTTCTTAGATTAAGAGTTTGCTGCAACAAGATTGAATCTTTCGACTTGTTGCAGCAGTTCGAGCATGTCGGCTTCTTTTTCCTTGTTTTGCTGCAACGGTTACTCATTTGACCTGTTTGTTTTGTTGTCTATACTTGAGTCAAATACCATGAACAACCTCTGGTGTTAAAATGTGTCTGGAAAAGTCTTTAGCTTTGAAACTAATGAGTGAATCTGAGGTCTGACGAGCTCCTCCTATGCTCAGTTTTTTTTTCCATTCGATGTACATTCAATGTTACCTTTTGGTGATAGCTGTAAGAAGCTTGGTAAATATTTGGGATTGTTTTTCTGGTTAAGATTATCGCATGCTATCAGTTCAAGTCAGTGAAGAAAATTGTTTTTTTTTGTGAATGCACTTTGGAACTGGGAGGGGCCTAAATGTTAGCCATGCGTTTGGTATTTATTTTCTGATTTGGGTTCCATTTTGTTAGTTTGAAGTGTTCAGTTTTGTTAAGTGATGTCGAGTGATGGTCTTTGCTGAAGTTCCTGGAATGATTTGAGTTTTCCTTTGGGTTGCTTGTTGTTTGATCGTCGTTCCATGCACTTGCTGCCTGCAATTTAAAGCAGCAATCTACGGTACAACAGTGGGCTGCAACAGGGCATCTGTTTGTTGCAGGCGCTGCTAGACGCATTGTTTGATGGATTAAAATCTGAGTTTGCGTGATGTTTAGGGGTTTGTTTGCTATTTTTGAGTTGCGTAGTGGGTAAAGGGGTTGAAGTGTTTCTTTGCAAAGAAAAATGTCTTTTCTCTCATTACTGGTGTTCTCTTTTGTTTTCGCACATTCCTGTCTTGGCAATCTTGTTGGCTGATGTGAAGTAATTCATTTTATCCTTTTGATGTTAGTTCTTGGTTGTTCATGTTAGAAGAATCCACAGGGTTGTCTTGTTGTTTTGATATTTTTGTCTGGTGCCTAAGACAGTGATTTGATGAGCTACGAGTTTTTGCAGCAAAGAAAACATTGCAGAAGCTGAAGGCTTCGTTGCATGCATGAAATAATTCTGAGAATTATACTTCAACCCCTAATTTTTCAACTAATTCTTCTAAGGCCCAGAAGCTTTGAAAAACCAATCAATTTGGTCCCTGTGATTTTGAAGCAATGCTACAAAGGTCCAATTATATTCTAGTATCTTGCAATTAGGTCCTAGAAGAATTGTAATTTGAACTGTTACTTGACCTTTTCATTACTTATGGGCCTTTGAAATTCCCAAAATGTTTCAATTGGACTTGAATGATTGGTTAAGGGTTGCTATTGGGTCTTTAGTAGTTGCAATTCTAGAAATTTGATGGATAATTTACCTTCTTTGCAACTATACATCATTTGATTTCATTTGATTTGCAATTGGGAGGGATTTGGTGATTTTGTTTATATTTTACTACTTAATTGGTGCCTTGACCCTTTTATTGTTTTGAAGCTAATATCCCCTTCATCTCATTACCATTGCAAGGGAGGTAACCTCTATCTCCTTGATTTATTTCTCCTACGTGCTCTTACGTGTTTTGTGTGAATATGCATGCTTTAATTCACTTTTTCATTTTATTAATGTTTAATTGCCTGTTTCGCTTTCTTTTTATTTCGCCTTCTTTAATTGGCAGGTCATTTGAGGGCATTTGAACCCCAATTTGTAATAGCTAGGTTTTGGCGCCTCTCTTGAAGACATGTCTTAGCTAGCCAATGTAATAGTTAGGATTTATTTTTCTAAGTCTTTCCCCCGTTAGATTGTAGTAGGGCCCCCTCAAATGTAATAGCTAGGGTTTTATTCGCTTTCTTTTCGCTTGTGTGATTTGCATGCTTACGTGCTATGTGTTACCGCTTTCTTAGGGCCTTGCATCTAGATATCATGATTATGTGTTATGTGTTTATGTGACATTATGTGTTCACTCGCTTTATTATGCTTTTATGAGATTATAATTAATGAGTGACGTTATCACACTAGTCCAATGCTAGTTGTGATTCATTCCTCGATACCATACTAGTCCAACGCTAGTTGTGGTTTCCTTGTTCGATTTCTCACTAGTCCAACGCTAGTGAGAAAGTAGAAACATGGGCTAGTCCAACGCTAGACCCTTAGGAGCCCTTCGCGCGTTAGATCATGATTGTGTGACAAAAAACACTTCATCTCATGCATATCTTTACTTTCTAGGGCCTCTTTCACCATGTAGCATGACACTTTGTGAGAGCTCGTAATTTTCCCATTTTCTAGGTTTTATTCGGTTTACTGGCATGTTTTCTACATTTTCTTTATTCGAAAAGTTTCTAGATAATTTTTATGAGTAAATATAGTTTTTAGATGATTTTTCTAGTATCGGTTAGTTTTTGAGAAATTAAGAGCGTGTACCGGACGTGGGACCCACTAGGGCGAAAAGTTCGGAAAAATTCGGCCAGTTAGGTTAAGTTTTGGATACTGGGTTTAATTTACCGGGTGTTAAGAGATAATTAGAGGTTACCAAGTGAATTGGTGTGAGAGGAACAAAGAGATAGAGATGCATTAAGGAAGTGACAAGTGTCACTTGGAGATTAGTTTTACCTTTTGACTACTATTCACCTTTTTACCATTTGACCAAATAAACCAAAAAATACCAAAATTATCTTCATTTCCAAGCTCTTGTGGCCGGCCAACTCCAAGGAAGAAAGAAAGAAAAGCTCTCCAAATTCTTGATTCAATCTTGCTCAAATTCAACAAACCAACCGTTTAATCTTGCTTTTACTCCATAAAAACCCTAAAGTGAGTGGGTGTGAGGTGATTAGTGAAGTTGTTTGGAAGCTTAAGGTGCTAAGTGGTCTCTTTTCTTTGGTTACTAAGGTGAGTAGTGAAGGAACCCCTCTCCTCTATCTAATGATGTTTAATTAATGACTTGTGGTAGCCTAAGGGATGAGATTAGGTGTTATTTCATGATTTTGGTTGAGATTGATGACATTTTCTATTTAATCATGATTTTTCTGATTTAATATGATTCATATGTTGTGGCCATGGATGATGATTGGAAATGATCTGGAATGAAACCTTAGTGTGTCAATTGTAGTTATTTGCGGAAAATTTCCGCATTGAACAGAAATTTCGGAAGTTAGGGTTTCGATTACCCCCTTTCTGCCAGGTACTTTTCATCATAGTTAGAGGCCGAATTAGCCTTGGGTTAAAAAATGAAAGTTGTAGGGAATGATATTTTAGAGATGCTTACAAAATTTCAGGCCAATCGGAGTAGCGTAGCTTATGAAAAGACTGAAATACCCCTGCTTCCCTGTTTCTACCCGAACTTGATAATTGCTTCTGTAATTGGTTAATTTGGTTGGGAATACTTCTGATTTGGTTATTGACACCTTCGTAAGAAATGTAGCCTGGTGTCTTAGCTTTCGTATGGATTTGGAATCACTTGATTTGGACTTAGGTAGCCTGAATTACGGTTCGTTAACCAGAATGCGGTTTGTTAACCTGTTTTTGCGGTTCTGGTTTAGTATATTGAATTTTTGACCTGGTTGCACTAGAAACTGGACTGAGTAGCCTTCTTCAACATTGTAGCCCTACCTCTTAGCTTCAAAACGGTGTGTATTGCACCTCCATCCGATAATCGTAGTGCCAATGGTGTCAAAACCGCAAAATGATGTCAAAAACTGTTTTTATGGTTTAGAGCTTAATTCCATTTCCGGATTTCCCTGGTTTACTCTAGTGCTTATACATTCTTATGGAGCCCTATTTTGGTAGTATTTGGAATTGGTTTATGACCTGTAATCGAGTCTTATTGTGCTTATTTGAATGTTTTAGGACGTGACGGTGGTCCAAGGCGCTCTTTGGGCGGAAGTTTATGAAATATCATTTGCTTGCTTGGTGAGTATACTACTCACTTGTTTGTTTACAATGTGGCTTTATTATATTGAACTTGATGCCTTGAAGGCTTATTTGCACTGTTGAAACTGATTAAAGTGAGGGTGTACTTGATCGCCCTCACCCCCTTTTGTATTATACACGACTGTCTACTGTTTCACTGTGGTACTTGAAATGTACATGGAAAACTGGATTTGGTGTCGTTTGGACGAGGATCCAACGGCTTTTACTGTTACTACTGAGCTCAACCCCATTGGTAGTCGATTGAATCGAGCCAGCGAGGGCTTGGTCGTGAAAGTTGACGAGCCATGGGGACTGTTATATGGAATCTTGTAGTAGTGAGACTCTTGATTCCGGTATACTCGAGTATTACCAAATTTCTACTGTTTGGAGTTCGGGCCCGGTAGGGGTATGTTGGGTGGAAGGAATGGACGTAAAGTGGAGCCTACGGTTGGTTACTCTTAAACATTGACGGAGGGTCAATGAAGTCCGATCAAGAATGCAAGCGAGGAAAGGGGCTCTTGAGAGCCGCCCGTATCCTTTTATCAACACTATTGATGTGTGTCTTTGCTTACTTTTGATGTATTGGAATGAGAAGCTTGATGCTTATATGAACTTTGTTGCTTGAGTGATAGTATATCACTGGGCGTAAGCTCACTCTGTTCCTTTTGTTTTCCTTACAGGAAATTGATTACTTTTGGAAAGGTTGTACATGTTGGTTGCCGAGTTGAGCTTATGTAAATGTATTTTTGAATAGCTCCTTTTGGGCAAAACCCTAACTCTATTTTGATCTAATTATCTCGCTTTTATTTTGTAAATTACAAACGTATGTATATAACACTGCTTAACCCTGTTTATGGGTCTTATTTGGTTTGGAAATATTTTTTCGAGTTATATGACATGGCACCCACTACTCACCGACGATTTGATTTGCGTTTGGCTATCATGCGATTCCAGCTTGTGTGAGCACGTTTTATTTTCCCGGAACGTTTTAGATCGCGTTTGTCTGCAACGTTAGTCCTGGCGAGAGTTGGGCAGGCAGTCCGCTAACCTCTTTAGTTCGCCTTAGGAGAAGGTGGGGCTGTCACAGGTGGTAGCAGAGCCTAGGTTTGAATTGGCCTGGGTGTGTTAGAAATGCTCGACTTAAGGATTCTTTTGATTGTGTCCGTTAAGATTATTGATGCTAATTATTCTTTTGGTGTAGGATGGACGGAAGTGGTGAGCCTAGTGATAGCCCTACTGGGGAGCGACCGCAGGGGGTGCTTCGGGTGATTCCGTACCAGATCCGGCCCAGAGGGGCCGTTGTGCGTTGGAGCCCGGCTAACCGCCTCCGACGTTGCGAGTGTCGACACACGTACGCCTACCCTAATGCCTTAGTGTTAGCCGTGGCAGAAGAACGTAAGGAGTTGGCCGCAGATAATTCTAGGCTTGAGACCGAGGTGAATCAGTTGAGGGCGGATAATGAGAAATAGGCCAAGCGAATCAAGGATTTAGAGTACGATATGCTTGAGGTAGAGGATCGGGTGGATGACCTGTGCACTCAGCTTAGGGAGGCACGTGAGGGTGAGACTAAGCGAGCGCAAAAGGTTAGGGTACGAGCCGCGTCGATCTTGAACCTCTGCGCCGATGTGCTCGATGACCAAAGTGGCGAGGCCTCGTGTGCGAAGCCCGGGGCTAGGGTTGGATCCACCCCGTCGGGGAGGTCTACTAGCCCACCGACGAACTAGGTCTCGACTCCTAGGGTCTTTTGGGATAGTTTTATTTTCTGTATATAGGGCGGATAGGGAAAAGAGCCTTAGCTAGTCATTTTGTACGTTTGGAGTAGCTACGTGTATATTCCTTTTGTGGAGGCCATTCCCTTGTGGATTGACTATGTTTGTACTTGACTTGACTGTACCTGACTTGACTGCTTGCTGTTATGTGCTTTGTTTGACTTGTTTTGAATGTATATATCTGCTTGGTTATTAAGGTTTTGGGGTTCTTATTTGCTATAACTTATTGCTCCAGTTACGTTTGCCTAGATTAATAGATATCATGGAAGGAACACGTAGTGGACGGGGACGTGGGCGCGGGAGTAGGCAACCCACGCCGAACGGGGGTGCCCGGGAAACCTCATCTGGACCCAATCCTGAACCAAGGGTTGACCCTAACGTGCAAATAGCTGCCGCTATGCAGTAAATGACCAACCTGCTGGCACAAGTAGTGCAGCAACAGGGTCAGAACCCTAATCCTAATCCTGAAAACCCTGGCAACCACGTCGAAAACGACGATAGGGCACTTGAACGATTCCAAAAGTTTGCTCCACCCAAGTTTATTGGGGGGCCCGACCCGGATGTCGCCGAAAGGTGGTTTGAGAAGATGGTCGATATTTTTGCGGCCTTGCACTACACCGAAGAACAGCAGGTGACTTTTGCCATTTTCCAGCTAGAAGGGGTGGCCCGTTCCTGGTGGAACGTTATTCGGCAAAAGTGGGAACGGGAACAAACGCCCAGGACCTGGGTAAATTTTATGAGAGAATTTAACGCGAAATTCTTCCCTCCTCTAGTTCAGGAGAGGAAGGAAGACGAGTTTATTCGACTCCGTCAAGGGGCTCAATCTGTGGCGGAATACGAGAGTCAATTCACCCGCCTGTCCAAATTTGCTCCTGAGCTAATCATGACCGAGCAACGGCGGATCAGGTGTTTTATCCAGGGCTTGAATGTCGAAATCCAGAAGGACCTCGCAGTGGTTCAAATCAACGCTTTTAGCGAGGTCGTGGAGAAGGCCCAACGGGTAGAAAGTGCTAGGCTTCAAATACGGAACTTCCAGGCAAAAAAGCTAGGCTTTCCTGGAAGTAGTTCCGGGCAAGGAGATTAAAGTACCCCCTTCAAGTTCGGACGAGGAGCTGGAGGTGGACGACAGACGGGTACCGGCAGAGGGGATCAGTCCAAGAGCGGCCCAACTGGGAGAGGCCAAGGCGGAAACTTCCAGAAGGGTTCAGGTTCGGCGTCCCGTGGGCCTTGTGGGTACTGCGGAAAGTCGAATCACTCTGAGGATAATTGCTGGAAGAAGGAGGGCAAATGTCTGCGCTGCGGAAGCGCAGACCACCAGTTGGCCACTTGCCCGGTCCTAAAACAAGATGGAAAAGGGAGCCAACAACCGCCGGGGATCAATGCTGGACCAGCTAAAGGAGATGGGTCCAAACCTAAAGTGTCTGCTCGAGTGTATTCATTAGAGCCCCAACAGGTCCCAGATTCCTCAGAGGTCGTAGAAGGTACGATCCCTACTTTCCACCGTTTTGCCAAAATTTTAATTGATCCTTGTGCCACTCATTCCTTTGTTAAACCTGATTTCATGTGTGGCATTGTTATAAAACTTGCTAATTTACCATACGACCAAGAAATTAGTACACCTACGGGGAATCAACGTTTGGTTACTAGTATGGTTTATAGGGATTGTGAAGTGTGGGTAGGAGAGAAGAGATTGTTAGGGGACTTGATAAGCTTGGTCATTAAGGGGTATGATGTGATCTTGGGTATGGACTGGCTAGCCAAGTATAATGCCCAACTGGATTGTAAAACGAAAGTGGTAGAATTCCGCATTCCTGGTGAGGCAACCTTAAGGTTGGACATAAGGGGTAGGTTAGCCTCATCTTCTTTGATTTCAGGCATTCGGGCTAGGAAACTGCTAAGTAGAGGGGTGCAAGGATTTTTAGCCTTTCTAATTAACACCCTCATGGATAAGTTAGAGGTGGAGGACGTGGCCATAGTAAAGGAATTTTCGGATGTATTTCCTGATGAGTTAGTAGCCCTACCTCCGGAAAGAGAGATAGAATTCAAGATAGACCTGCTACCTAGAACCTCACCTATCTCAAAAACCCCATACCGAATGGCCCCTGCAGAGCTCAAGGAGCTAAAATTGCAATTACAAGACCTCCTGGAGCGGGGATTCATTCAAGAGAGTGGGTCTCCTTGGGGAGCTCCTGTTCTGTTTGTAAAGAAAAAGGACGGAAGTTTGAGGATGTGTATCGACTACCGAGGCCTGAACAACGTCACGGTTAAGAATAAATATCCACTGCCCCACATTGATGAGTTGTTCGACCAGTTGCAAGGAGCTGTGGTCTTCTCGAAACTGGACCTCCGCCAGGGGTATTACCAGTTGTTAATTAGGAGGGAAGATATTCCGAAAACCGCTTTCAATTCAAGATATGGGCATTACGAATTCACAGTTATGCCATTCGGACTAACCAATGCTCCTGCCGCCTTCATGGACTTAATGCATAGGATTTTTAAGCCCTATTTGGACCGATTTATCGTTGTTTTTATTGATGACATCTTGGTCTACTCCAAAACTCGTAAGGAGCATGAGCGGCATTTGAGAGTGGTGTTGCAGACCCTAAGAGAGCACCAGTTGTACGCCAAATTCAGTAAGTGCGAGTTTTGGCTGGAGAAAATCGCTTTCCTAGGGCACGTAATTTCCCAAGAAGGCATCTCGGTTGACCCGGCGAAAGTAGAGGCCGTGACCAATTGGAAGAGGCCAGAAAACCCCACAGAGATCCGTAGTTTTCTAGGTCTAGCTGGATATTACTGACGTTTCATTAAAGACTTCTCCAAATTAGCAGGTCCTTTAACTGACCTAACGAAGAAACATGGTCGGTTCGAATGGAATGCCCAATGTGAGATAAGTTTTCAAGAGTTAAAGAAAAGATTGACAATGGCTCCAGTGCTAGTCTTGCCAAACGGAGTGGACGGATTTGCTGTGTATACTGACGCGTCACGAGAAGGCCTGGGTTGCGTTTTAATGCAGAATCGTAATGTGATCTCTTTTGCCTCTAGGAAGTTGAAACTTCACGAGCAGAATTACCCGACCCACGATCTAGAGCTAGCCGCCGTGTTTTTGCGCTGAAAAAGTGGAGACACTACCTATATGGGGTGACCTTTGAGGTTTACTCGGACCATAAGAGTCTTAGGTACCTCTTCTCACAGAAGGAATTGAACATGAGGCAACGACGGTGGATGAATTCCTGGAGGATTACGACTGTACCATCAACTACCATCCAGGAAAGGTGAACGTAGTGGCCAATGCTTTGAGTCACAAGGCTCAAGTAGCAGGGTTAATGATTAAATAGTGGAATTTGCTAGAATCGGTTTGCGAGTGGAAACCCTGCCTAGAGAGCCATAAAGTGATTTTTGGTAACATTAGGGTGACATCCATCCTATTAGAGCGGATTAAAGGAAGCTCAAAAGGAGGATGCTATGGTGCGGAAGTGGGGAGAGAAAGTGGGAAAAGGAGAAACAACTGATTTCAATTTTAGTCCTGAGGGTATTTTAAAATACCGAAACCGAATAGTGGTGCCGAAGGATGAAACGTTGAAAACGGAGATTCTAGAGGAAGCCCATCGGTCCAAGTATACAATCCATTCGGGTAGTAGCAAGATGTATCAGGACCTGAAAGGAACCTATTGGTGGGACAATATGAAGAAGGAAATCGCTCTGTACGTGCAAAATGTCTCGTTTGCCAACAGGTTAAGGCGGAGCATCAAAAACCATCGGGTTTGTTACAACCCCTTGAGATACCCGAGTGGAAGTGGGAAAACATCACCATGGACTTCGTTTCAGGTTTGCCGTGAACACAACGAGGGTACGATGCCGTTTGGGTGATCGTCGATCGATTAACAAAGTCGGCCCATTTCTTGCCGGTAAACATGAAATATTCCATGGACAAGTTGGCCCAGCTGTACATGGATGAGATCGTGAGGCTACATGGTGTTCCTGTGAGCATCGTCTCCGATAGAGATCCCCGTTTCATATCTAGATTTTGGCAGAAATTCCAAGAAACTCTGGGGACTAAACTCAACTTAAGCACGACTTATCACCCTCAGACGGATGGACAATCGGAGCGGACAATCCAAACTCTCGAGGACATGTTACGGACTTGTATTCTAGATTTTGGAGGCAACTGGGGTCAAAACATGACCTTAGTAGAGTTTTCGTACAACAACAGCTACCATTCGTCGATTCAAATGGCTCCGTACGAGGCACTATATGGACGAAAATGCCGGTCACCGATCTACTGGGACGAAGTTGGTGAAAGGAAGGCACTAGACCCGACAACTATTCCGTGGATGGAAGAGGCTCGAGAAAAGGTCAAGTTGATACGGCAACGACTCCAAAAAGCTCAAAGCTGACAAAAGAGTTACGCCGACAATCGAAGAAAAGACTTGGAGTTCGAAGTTGGAGACCATGTGTTTCTCAAGATCACACCCTTACGGAGCGTCACAGCAGGCAAAGGAAAGAAGCTCCAACCGAGGTTCGTTGGGCCCTACAAGATCCTCCAGAGGGTAGGAACGGTAGCGTATCGATTAGAGCTGCCGTCCAGTCTCTCTCGAATTCACGACGTCTTCCACGTCTCGATGCTAAAGAAGTACTATCCCGACCCATCCCATATCTTACAACCAGAGGAGATCGACGTAGACGAATCGCTTGCTTACGAAGAAAAACCTGTTCAAGTGCTTGACCGGAAAGTCAAAGAGCTGAGAAACAAACAGATTCCGTTGGTTAAGATACTGTGGAGAAACCATGGGGTAGAGGAAGCTACCTGGGAGATGGAAGAAGAAATGCAAAAGAAATACCATGAACTTTTCGTGAGTTAAGGTGAGAAATTTCGAGGGCGAAATACTTTTAAGGGGGAGAGAGTGTGAGAACCCGTAATTTTCCCATTTTCTAGGTTTTATTCGGTTTACTGGCATGTTTTCTGCATTTTCTTTATTCGAAAAGTTTCTAGATAATTTTTATGTGTAAATATAGTTTTTAGATGATTTTTCTAGTATCGGTTAGTTTTTGAGAAATTAAGAGCGTATACCGGACGTGGGACCCACTAGTGCGAAAAGTTCGGAAAAATTCGGCCAGTTAGGTTAAGTTTTGGATACTGGGTTTAATTTATCGGGTGTTAAGAGATAATTAGAGGTTACTAAGTGAATTGGTGTGAGAGTAACAAAGAGATAGAGATGTATTAAGGAAGTGACAAGTGTCACATGGAGATTAGTTTTACCTTTTGACTACTATTCACCTTTTTACCATTTGACCAAATAAACCAAAATATACCAAAATTATCTTCATTTCCAAGCTCTTGTGGCCGGCCAACTCCAAGGAAGAAAGAAAGAAAAGCTCTCCAAATTCTTGATTCAATCTTGCTCAAATCCAACAAACCCACCATTTAATCTTGCATTTATTCCATAAAAACCCTTAAGTGAGTGGTTGTGAGGTGATTAGTGGAGTTGTTTGGAGGATTAAGGTGCCAAGTTGCTCTTTTCCTTTGGTTACTAAGGTGAGTAGTGAAGGAACCCCTCTCCTCTATCTAATGATGTCTAATTAATGACTTGTGGTAGCCTAAGAGGTGATTTTGTGGATTATATCATGATTTTGGTTGAATTTGGTGAAGTTTTATAATTATTCATGATTTTTCTGTTTTAATATGATTCATATGTTGTGGCCATGGATGATGATTGGAAATGATCTTGAATGAAGCTAGAAGGTGTAAATTGTGGTTAATTGCAGAAAATTTCCGCATTGAACGGAAATTTCGGAAGTTAGGGTTTCGATTACCCCCTTTCTGCCTGGTACTGTTCATCATAATTAGAGACCGAATTAGCCTTGGGTTAAAACATAAAAGTTGTAGGGAATGATATTTTAGAGATGCCTACAAAATTTCAGGTCAATCGGAGTAGCGTAACTTATGAAAAGACTGAAATACCCCTGCTGCCCTGTTTCTACCCGAACTTGGTAATCAGCTTTGGTAATTGGTTAATTTGATTGGGAATGCTTCTGATTTGGTTATTTACACCTTCTGAAGACATGTAGACTGGTGTCTTAACTTTCGGATGGCTTTGGAATCACTTGATTTGGACTTAGGTAGCCTGACTTATGATGTTTGAACTAGAATGCGGTTTGTTAACCTGTTTTTGCGGTTCTGGTTTAGTATATTGAATTTTTGACCTGGTTGCACTAGAAACTGGACTGAGTAGCCTTCTTCAACATTGTAGCCCTACATCTTAGCTTCGAAAAGGTGTGTATTAAACCTCTATCCGATAACCGTAGTGCCAATGGTGCCAAAACCGTAAAATGATGTCAAAAACTGTTTTTATGGTTTAGAGCTTAATTCCATTTCCGGATTTCCCTGGTTTACTCTAGTGCTTATACATTCTTATGGAGCCCTATTTTGGTAGTATGTGGAATTGGTTTATGACTTGTAATCGAGTCTTATTGTGCTTATTTGAATGTTTTAGGACGTGACGGTGGTCCAAGACGCTCTTTGGGCGGAAGTTTATGAAATATCATTTGCTTGCTTGGTGAGTATACTACTCACTTGTTTGTTTACAATGTGGCTTTATTATATTGAACTTGATGCCTTGAAGGCTTATTTCACTGTTGAAACTGATTAAAGTGAGGGTGTACTTGATCGCCCTCACCCTCTTTTGTATTATACACGACTGTCTACTGTTTCACTGTGGTACTTGAAATGTACAGGAAAAACTGGATTTGGTGTCGTTTGGACGAGGACCCAACGGCTTTTACTGTTACTACTGAGCTCAACCCCATTGGTAGTCGATTGAATCGAGCCAGCGAGGGTTTGGTCGTGAAAGTTGACGAGCCATGGGGACTGTTATATGGAATCTTGTAGTAGTGAGACTCTTGATTCCGGTATACTCGAGTATTACCAAATTTCTACTGTTTGGAGTTCGGGCCCGGTAGGGGTATGTTGGGTGGAAGGAATGGACGTAAAGTGGAGCCTACGGTTGGTTACTCTTAAACATTGACGGAGGGTCAATGAGGTCCGATCAAGAATGCAAGCGAGGAAAGGGGCTCTTGAGAGCCGCCCGTATCCTTTTATCAACACTATTGATGTGTGCCTTTGCTTACTTTTGATGTATTGGAATGAGAAGCTTGATGCTTATATGAACTTTGTTGCTTGAGTGATAGTATATCACTGGGCGTAAGCTCACTCTGTTCCTTTTGTTTTCCTTACAGGAAATTGATTACTTTTGGAAAGGTTGTACATGTTGGTTGCTTAGTTGAGCTTATGTAAATGTATTTTTGAATAGCTCCTTTTGGGCAAAACCCTAACTGTATTTTGATCTAATTATCTCGCTTTGGTTTTGTAAATTACAAACGTATGTATATAACACTGCTTAACCCTGTTTATGGGTCTTATTTGGTTTGGAAATATTTTTTCGAGTTATATGACATGGCACCCACTACTCACCGACGATTTGATTTGCGTTTGGCTATCTTGCGATTCCGGCTTGTGTGAGCACGTTTTATTTTTCCGGAACGTTTTAGATCGCGTTTGTCTGCAACGTTAGTCCTGGCGAGAGTTGGGCAGGCAGTCCGCTAACCTCTTTGGTTCGCCTTAGGGGAAGGTGGGGCTGTCACACACTTTCCTTATATATGTATACCCCTTCCCCCATATTTTCCCTTATATGTATATTACTTGCCCCTTTTGTATGAAACATGACATTAGACTTGCATTTCATATAGACATTAGAATTAAATCATTTTCTTGATTAGATAGGAAAATCCCTTGGATATGGGATATGGACAAGTTTGGCTTTTCTAGCCTTAGCACGCTCGTATTCCCTCTATTAAAGGGGAAAATTGAGTCACGAACATTAGTCCCCCGTACCCGACATGATGCACTCCTTTAAGACATGTATATTTATATAATTATTTTATTTCTTTTTCTTTTCTTAGAGTCTCATATTTTTGCACTATTCGTGACCTCTCCAAAGAGTCATTATTGGGCATCACAATTAATGTGATTGGCACCATTCAAGTTTTGAAGAGAAAATTTGCCCCCCGATACCCCCTAGGTCTAGGGTTTGCATTCATATAGTACGTCCAAATGTGATAAATCTTTAGGTTAAAATAAGAAAATTTTTTGACTAAATCGCGCAACTAGCCTTGGCTAGGTCGAAAGGGTGCCTTGGATTCTTATCCTTGTCTTCCCTTTTTTCAAATGTGACTCCCGAACCTTTTGTTTTGTTTTACGTAGACTAGGAGTCGTTTAAAAGGGGTTTTTCCTACTTCTTTTTTCTTTAAAAAATTCATTTTAGGTGACTTGGTACACCTTAACTCTATACCAAGTGGCGACTCCGATTTTTATTCAAAAACCCTTTTTAAACTATAATTTGGGCCCAAATCGTCGTACTTTAAAACCCCCATTTAGGCCCGTTTTCCTTTTAAATCAAAAATCATATTTTCAATCAAAAATTCACTTTTTAAACTATTTATTTATTTTATAAAAAATGGGGCGCGACAGCTGGCGACTCCACTAGGGACTTAGAGAGTCCGAGCAAATTTGATTTAGTCAATCTTTTTCTTCTTTTAACCTCTTCATATATCGCATTTGGATGTTTAGGGTTGCATTTGTTTTCTTTTATTTAGGGTTTTGCATTTCGCGCGTATCAACTCACTCCCTCACCCATTTGGCGTACGTTTGTTTTGATGGATGGATGGTTTATTTATGTGATTCCACGCTTTGCATTGCATTTGGGTGGGGGATATTACCCTAGAGCCTCGCGTTGGTTCTCGATCCCTCCCCTCCAAACGAGCACTAGCATACGTGCATACGCTTTAATTTTTTGCCCCTCATTTATTTTTCTTTTAGTGGCTTGTCATGTGACAGCCCCACTTTCCCCTAAGGCGAACCAAAGAGGTTAGCGGACTGCCTGCCCAGCTCTCGCCAGGACTAACGGTGCAGTATAGAGCGATCTTTCACGTTCCGGAACTTATAACGCGCGCAAATAAGGCAAAAGGGCAAAATAACCCAAAATAAAAGAAAATGAAATCCGGAGTCGGCCATGAATAGTAACCGACTCGTCCGAACCCAACCAAACATCGAATTACATATACCCCATAACATTTAGCCTTTACAAACCAAAATGACATTTAAAAGTGATACAAAAGTCACTACATATATGGTTTGCCAAAACAAAAGTGAAAACGGCCCTAATGATACATTTAGGGTCCCATTTTATATACAATACAAAAGAGTCATTCATCTAGTTCATTTGGCAACCATTTATCAAAATTCATTCCAAAAGAGTCATATTCCTGTAAGGAAAACAAAAGGAACGGGGTGAGCTAATTGCCCAGTGAGAATACAACTCAAGCAACCAAGTTCATGGATACATCAAGCTTAACAGTCCAATTTACCAAAATAAATAAAGCCACACATTAATAATGAGGATAAAAGGATACGGGTGGCTCTCAAGAGCCCTTTTCCTCGTTTGAATTCTTGATCAGGTCTCATTGACTCTCCGTCAATGTCTGAAAGGTAACCAACCGTAGACTCCTCTTAACTTCCATTCCCTTCCTCCTAACATTCCTCAACCGGGCCCGAAATCCAAACACTTGCATTGTGGTATTACTCGAGTAAACCGGAATCAAGAGTCTCTCATACTACAAGATTCCCTATGATGTTGCCCCAAGGCACATTAATTGGCACGACCAAGCCCTCGCCGGCTCGATTCAATCAATAACCAATGGGGTTGAGCTCATGGATAATATTTGAAGTCATGTATTTCATTTCATATAACATTTCATATAACATTTCATATAACTTTCCAATAACATGCGGAACAATATGTGAAAGTGATAAAGTACACTCTCATCTGGATCAATCAACATTCAACATCTCAAGTACAAAGATCAAAGCCATGTAATAGCACATAAGTGAGTAGTACACTCACCAAGCTAGCACGATGTGGTTTCAAACACTTTAGTCAAAAGAACGTTGTGCACCACCGTCACGCCCTAAAAACATGCAAACAAATACAATGAAACTCGATAAGCGAGTCATAAACCAAGGCCAAACATGACCCCAATAAGGTTCCATAAACATTTACAAACAATAGAGGAAACCAGAAATTAAGAAAGGGCTTTAACTAAGGCCTTGATATGAAAACCGGATTTGACCTCATAATGCGGTAATGGCACAACTCTCACTACAATTATCGGATGGGGGTGTAAGACCCACCATTTCAAATCCAAGAAACAGAACTACAACAATGTAGAAGGTCACTCAATCCAGTTCCTAACACAACTAGGTCAAATATACGAAATACTATACCAGAATTCCCAAAACAGGTTTGCAAAATGCAGAAAACTGTAATCGGTATATCTCAGTCCATACAAGTCCAAATGCCGAAATTCCAAAGGCGTATGTTAGCTAAGACATTCAGCTACATTTCATCAGAAGACACCAACTTCAAAATCCAAACCAATTCCAGTCAAAACAGGCAATTTCTATCGCAGTTCGGACATTCTGTGCACCAAAAACAGCAACAGTAAAAACGGCATAACTCACTCTACACTCGTCCAATTGCCCTGAAATTTTGCAGGCACACTAAACTCATCAATACCTACAACTTTCATGTTTTGAGCAAAGTCCAAATGTTTTGAGCAAAGTCCAAATCGGCCTCTATGACCTAAATTTTCGGACAGAATAGGGGTTCATGAACCCTAACTTTGCACATTTCATTCCAATTCCAAAATTGGTTGCATTTAACAACAATTCACACCCACTAGAGTCATTTCCAACCATTACAATTCATCATACAAGCCCCCAACATCAAGATCCTATTAAACCAGAAAAATTCCCAATAAAATAAAAACTTCACCAAAACAAGCCAAATCAAGAAACAAATCATATATTCCTTCACTCATGCCACCATTAAGCATAATATAACCATCATTAGGTAGAGGGGAGAGGTTGTAGCATCACTTACCAAGAAACAAGGGATGTAGAGAGGTTGGCCACCTTAGAGCTTCAAACAAACTTCACTACAACCCTTACTAGCACTAGAAGATAGGATTTTATGGAATGGAATCTTGTTTATTCGGTTGATTTAGATGATTTGCTAGTAGAAAGCTTGAAGATTGAAGAGTTCTTCTTCTTGCAAAAGAGTGAGAGAGAGCCGGCCAAGGAGAAAGAAAAATGAGGAAATTTTGTGAATTTTTGATATTTAATCCTTTGGTCAAAAAAGTCAAGAAAGTGAATAGTAATTCTTAAAGTCCAACCAATGAGATTGTGACACTTGTCACACTCATTAAATGCATTCCTATCTTTCTTTTCTCTCTCACATCAATCACTTCACACACACTACTTATCTCTTAACACCCGATAAATTTTTCACAGTATCCGAAACTTAACCTTATTGGCCGAATTTTTCTGAACTTTTCGCACTAGTGGGTCCCACGTCCAATATAGATTCTTAATTTCTAAAAATTCACCAATGCTAGAAAAATCATCTTAAAACTATAACTGCTCATAAAATCCACTAAGAAAATATTTCTAAGCCAGAAAATGCAGAAAACATGCAATTAAGGGGAAATAAACCCAAGGAAAATAATTAGGGTTTTACGGGTTCTCACATGTCACGCCACTCCATCCTATTAGGATTTTAGGCGACCCACTTGGACGTGTGATCGCGACACGACTTGTACGTAGCATGATCCGAGGGGTCACTCAATCTTCTGCTTTAAGCTTTGGATTAATAGCCTTTAACTTTTAGTCGAAGGTTGAGGATTTTCGATAGATTCACTCATGACATGTAGCCGTGACACGATGTGTGTGTAGCAATGTCTGGGGAATCGCTCGAGCCACCGACAAAGAACCTTGGGATTGATGACCCTTGGTTTCCAAGTCTGAAGGCTCGGGGACCTAAAACCTATTGAGTCTAGATGCATTAGTGAGCCCCAGCCTCATGCATCCATGATAGTTTATTTAGGATAGAGTCTGTTTTACCCTATTAGGGACACTATTCACGAGAGGAGGGATCCAACCCCTCTATTCCTTTTATTGCTTTATCTCTTTGTATTGATTTGCTACAATGTGTTATGTGTATTTATCTGATTGAACTAACTTTTATTGGTTTTTGTCTTCATTGCACTCATAAGCCCTAGGAAATAAGAGTCCTGGCATGGTACTCTCTAGGAGCCTACCCTATTTGATGTGACACGTTTAAATTCAATACTTCACATTGGCACCATAAATACATTTCATTCTAGGCTCACCCCGGCGTACAAAAGGGGTCCCTTTAGGTCACGTTTCATTTGTGTACTGCATATTTACGCGCTTTCATAAAATGGCACCATGCATAAACCCTAGAAAAGGAATGCCATTTAGGGGATCCCACGTTAGGAATAAACCGCCCTGTGTCTCGGATATTTAATCCAAGGAGACTTGCACATTTATATTTTTATACCATCCAAAGGGGTAGTGCACAAGGTAAGGTAGGATCCGATCCTTTCCATGACCCTGGGGCGATCTTTGGTACATTAGAATATGAGCATCTAACAATCATTCTTTGGCCATTTTTAATATAGTTGGTAAAAATCCCTTGCTTAAAGGACAGTAACTTGAAGAAATTCGCAAATAATTCCTCATTATTGAGATGGTAAACTTATTGAGGCCAAATCTTGATTATAGGAGGCTCATAGGCTAATGCATCGCAATGCATTTTTGAAACTACCAAAGGGGGGATAATTCCATCGATTTTTGAATAAACCATCAATTCCATTCAATTCATTTGATCAAATTATTTATCAATTTCATTCATTATTAGGACAATTTAGTCAATAATTCATCAATTCTATTCAAACAATTTGACCAATTTACTCATCAGTCTCATCCAGTCCATTTTATCAATTTGTTCATTTTTAGGGCAACCTAATCGATTTTGAATTCATTTGACTAGTTTACCCCTTTTAGGGCAATCTAGTCGATTTTGAATAGATCACTAATTTCATTCGATTCATTTGATAAGTTTACCCATTCTTAGGGCAATTTTATCGATTTTGAATAAATCATCAATCTCGTCCGATCCATTTGACCAATTTGCCTAGTTTTAGGGCAATTCGATCGATTTTGAATAATCATCCTTTCACTCGATCTGTTTGATCAATTGATTTCATTCAATTCGTTTGATTAGTTTAATTCATTTTTACGGTTATCCATTCAATTTTGAATAAATAATCAAATTTCATTCAATGCATTTGACCATTTCACCCTTTTTTAAGGTGATCCGGTCAATTTTTGAATAAATCATCAATTTCATCCAACCCAGTCGACTAATTAGGGTTTTAATGTCAAATTTCAAATTGAAAAACCTAGTTGTTTTTAAGAAAATCACCCATTGCATTTATTTGATTTGGATGAATTAGGGTTTTGATCTGCTTTAGGAAATTTCAAATTTCCTCAATAACAAGCTCGTCAAAGTTAAAATTAATTTGTATAAATTCTTGTGCCAACCAAAACCAATCATTCATTCGGATTTGTCTTCATTTTGTTGGAGATCTCCCGCTGTTCAATTGGTCCAAAATTTCCAAATTACTTTCTAATCAAACGTTACTGAGTTGGTCGGATCCATCAGGTATGGTATAGTGCCTACCTCAGAGGATTACATCATATTAGGCTTACCCTTGGCACAAAAAGGGTTCCCCCCATAGGACATGCATCCGAATTTTTTGGATATTTACTAACTCTTGTTTTTTTCTTTTCCTTTTCTTTATTGGAATAGCTAAGCGAGGGCTAAATCTAAAGGCAATTCCTTTCAAAAATTTTCAGGTAATATTTAAACATAGCTTCTCGTCGAAGCCCCATCATAACACGATCTCGTAGTCAAGCCCAGAGGAGTCGTGTAAACATGAGTTTACAACCGGAACCATCGGATAGGTCTGCTACTACCGCTCAACCTGAGACTACGAGTTTAGAGGTTCAGCTAACCGAGATGCTTACTAAGTTTGGTGAGATGGCTACCGAGATGGCGGCCCAAAGGAAATTGATTGATGAGCTTATCAGCAGCGGAGTTCAACCCGAGCCCGTACCCGTTAGACAACCTGAGCAAGAACCATTTGTCATACCTTCGACTCAGGCTACCTTTACTCCATCATTCCCTATTTCACCCAAAGAAACTTTCACCTATCCCACCACAAATTTGCCATACACTTACCCTCATAATCCTTCATATTTTCCTACCCACATGCGAGGTCCATAACCCCAAGTCACTTCAAATATACCACCTGAGCCACATACCTTTTATCACACTACTACTGAGCCCTTCCTGCCAGACCATACTGTTCAAACCAAGTCAGAGATAGGAGAATCTTCTGCTCCCGTTGATATGAAACTGCTCAAGCGCCTAAACCGTTTCGATAAGTTTATGAGGAAAAGTCAGGGGTTGAACAAGCAAGGAATCCTGGATTACGATGAGTTTTGCCTTTTTCCGAATGTGCAGTTGCCTGAGGGGTTCAAAACCCCTAAATTTAACAAGTATGATGGGACGGGTAATCCCAAAACACACCTCCGTCTGTTTGCTAACAAGTTGGGAAAGCCCGTAGACGATGAGAATCTGCCTCTAAGGTTGTTCCCGGAAAGTCTGGAGGGGGATACACTCGACTGGTATTCCAATTTAAAACCTGAGAAAGTAAAGACCTGGCTTGACTTGTCCAATACTTTTGTGAGGCAGTACGAGTACAACTGTGAGCTGGCTCCGACACGAACCACGTTGGAAGGAACAAAGAGAAAACCCTCTGAGGATCACAAGAATTATGCCAAGAGATGGAGGAAAATAACTGCAAAAGTCGAGCCACCAATGACTGCAAATGAAATTATCCGTACCTTCATTAAGGCACATGATCCTCCGTACTTCGAAGAAATCTTCCGCATGACTGGATGCTCGTTCGCCGCTATTGTCAATAAGCTCGAAGAGTACGATGATTTTGTAAGAGTTGGGAAGATTGTTAATGTCTCTGCCCTCAAATCGCAAGTGCATGCTCTGCAAGGACAAGGGAGTAATGGGAAAAAACCGCAATGCAAAAAGAAAGAGGGGGAAACCGCCTTTATTTGGGACCGAAACCCCACACCGAGACCTAGATTTCAACACAACCCAACATATTCACCACCTTATCCCTACTATCCAAATTCTCACCCTGTCTACAACACTAATATCACCCACCCCCGACCTCGCCCAAATTACGCCAACCCGCCTACAGCCCCTTTCCAAATATCCCAACCAAATTTTCAACAAACTCGTCCTTGTCCTCCTTACAACTAGAGATTTTCCCCACCAAACAGACCCATCTATAACTCTCCCCAACCCACTAAAACCTACAATCAAAGCCGTACCTGAACATTCATCAATCTAGGCAGGCCTTTGGACCAGTTGTATGAGCAATTAAAGACTGCCGGTAAAATAGGTGTGATTCCCCCTCCAACTTACCCTTATGGCACACCTGCTGGATACAATCCACAGGCTATTTGTGCTTATCATTCAGGGCCACCTGGTCACGCCACTACCGATTGTCGACTCCTCAAACATAAAATTCGAGACATGATCGAGGCAGGGGAAATAGTGCTAAGGAAAAAAGATGAACAAGGACCGAGCATAAGTACAAACCCCTTTCCCGAGCACAAAGACGCCTTTGAGGCATCCACCTCCAATGACGAAATTTAAAAATTCTGAAGGAGCTTTGCACAATTTGGATGGCCGAGTATTTTCCCTCTCGAAGGGAATTTCGGTAAATCTAGGGGTTGTCGTTTACTAAAGTTCATTAAAACTGTTTCTTGCATATGTGAATAGCTTAATGAAAGCATCTTTTGCAATTGAGTTTTTGGCTTGTTTCTGCTTTAATTTGGAGATTCATGAAATGCACAATTTGTTTTACTTATTTATTTGATTATTGTCCTGATTTTCTTTTAATTCTTTTAAGATGGCCAAAGATGAAATTATTTGACCCTCGGAATATCACTGTTCTGGAATCTGATGAAGCCATACATTGAAACATCCCTTCATTGAAAATCCCTTCGTTGAAAATCCCTTCCTTGAGAAAGCCTTCATTGAGAAAGCCATACATTGAAAAATCCCTTCATTGAAAATCCCTTCATTGAGAAACCCCTTCATGAACAAATCCCTTCATTGAGAATCCCTTCATTGGGAATCCCTTCATTGAGAAATCCCTTCATTGAGAAAACCCCTTCATGAAGAAATCCCTTCTTTGAGAATCCCTTCATTGAGAAAGCCTTCATTGAGAAAACCTTCATTAAGAAAACCCTTCATTGAGAAATCCCTTCATTGAGGAAATCCTTTCCCTGCCAGGTTGGAAACTGATTGGTTAAAGCAGCGTCATCAACGATTGATTTTGATTGATGAAAAGCAGCTGAATGCTATGTGCCATGGCCAATGTTACCAAAACGCATGGCCTGTGTTCATAACAAAAAGGCCCGCCACCGATCCTTTGGAGAAGGGGACAAAGAGTTAAAACGAGTTTTGCCAATGAAAGATGAAGCCAAAGGCAAAGTTGCTTCAAATTGGCAAGGCTCATTGGTCGTTCGAAAGGTGTTGCCGGGCGGAGCATTTGTTCTAGCATAGATGGATGGACAAATATTCCCTCAACCTATCAACTAAGACATGTGTAAGAAGTTCTTTATTTTTTTGATTATGTAAATTTCTTTTGAAAATCATGCAAGGGACGGGACAAAAGTCAGGCCATCTTCCTTTCCAATCAAAACATTTCATCCCTAGTCATCCCCTTTGAGCTATCAGAACAATAATTTTCGTTTGGCAGCCCCTGAGAATTGCAAACCCCACACTGGGGCAAATTTATTTTGAAAGAGAGACGATCAAGAGGAAAAGAGAAAAGAGAGGAAGAAAAACCCCACACTGGGGCAAATTTAGTTTTTAAAGGAAAATGCAAAAGTGAGGAAATGCAATGAAAAATGTAAAGAGAGAAATCCAATCAAACTGGGGCAAATTTTCCTCGGTTTCGTTCAAAATTGGAGATAATTTCAAAATGATGCAATTTCAGGTTATTTCACACCTCTCTCATCAAGATTTTTGCTTTCAAGCCTCAATTTTTCTTGAAAACACCCCACCTGACCTCATTACAAAAGCCCAAAGTCCTGGCTTTCGTCACTTGCTGTATTTCTATTGGAAAGTTTGCTAATCAACTGGCAAGTGATGTCCATAATGCCTTCGCCTAAGTTTATAAGGGAAGCGCATTTTACTGATGCCAGCAATCTTCAACTTACATTCCTGAGTCGATTATGGTCGAGCTCTTCCATTGCTTCCTTAGGTGAAAATCCGAAAGGGCACCAAGGTAGGTTTCTGTAATGAGCGAGCACGAGGAGGAACAGCGGGTGGTTTGGTGCATTTGGGATTTCTCTTCGTAATACTACTACCAGTGTCGAATTCCGAAACAAAGATGTCCAGGGATTCGAATATGACATCCGTTGGCCAAAAACTGTGTCACTTTGTAAAAAATATTCTTTTGCAAATACATTCTTATGAAACTCATTGTTCCTCAATTGCTTGTATTCATGGCATTTTGTAGGATTAAGCACAGTTGGTTGTGTTTTGCATTCTTTTGCATATTCATTCCTGCATGACATGTGAAGTTACCTTGCATGCATCATTTTTGGGTCATTGAATTTTGGTGAATAACAATCCCCGTGGTTTATTCGAAGTATACTTGGATTCAGTCGTCTCTTAAAAATGGTTGAGATTCAGCAAGACCGGCTACGCAGGTTTCACAATATGGCAAAATGCATACCTGGTCAGTCTGGGAAAAGCAGAAAAGTTTTGAAGTGACAAATCCAACTAAGTCAGATGCCACAGCAAAAGTTGACGAAGGCATCAAAAAAAAAAACTCATGTTTACACGATTCTCAAAGGGAAACGGATCAAATGATGGTGGCACTTTTTCTATTCTTTCTCTTTTGCAGAAAATTTCGCGCATGGATGAAAACAATCACACCTCGCATTGGAGCTGGTATCGGAAAGAATTTTCCAGCAAAACGAAGACGCATCGAAAAATGTTGCAAGCAAATTTGTTCAAAAGATGCAACAACAGGGTAATGCAGAATCAACTATAGGCTCAGATACAAAGACTTTACCTGTACTGGGGCAAAACTTTGAGCTCGTTTTCAGGTAATTATATTGGAATGTCATGATTAATTTCTTGTTCGGGCCAGTCCCATGATTTTAAAGTCGTTCGGGTCAGTTCCATGATTAAAATTCTCATCCGGGTCAGTCCCATGATTGATTTCTTGTTCGGGCCAGTCCCATGATTTAAAGTTTGTTCGGGTCAGTCCCATGTTTAAATTCTTGTTAGGGTCAGTCCCATGATTTAAATTCTATTCGGGTCAGTCCCATGTTTAAAAGTTTGTTCGGGTCAGTCCCATGATTTAAATTCTGTTCGGGTCAGTCCCATGTTTTAAATTCGTTCGGGTCAGTCCCATGTTTAAATTTTCGTTCGGGTCAGTCCTATGATTAAATTCCTCATTCGGGTCAGTCCCATGATCGAATTTTCGTTCGGGTCAGTCCCATGTTTAAATTTTCGTTCGGGTCAGTCCCATGTTTAAAATTCTCGTTGGAGTCCGTCCTCGTTTAAATTTTTCGTTTGGGTCAGTCCCATTTTAAATTACTGGTTCAAATCAGTCCCGTTTTAAATTCCTTGTCTAGGTCAGTCCCATTTTAAAGTTTTGTTAAAGGGGGTCAGTCCTCATTTCAGAAAGTGTCAATCATTCGAGTCGTTCATAGCCGAATAATAGGTAAGCATTTGGTGTCTATTTCTTTGTCTCAAGTTTTTCCAAAACTCAGACAAAGAGGGGCAAACTGTAGACACCAAATTTTTTAGTTTAGTTTTATTTTTATTTTTAGTTTCTTATTTTTATTTTTATTTTTATTTTAAGACATTTTAGCATAAAAATTTATCGAAAAAGAAAATCATTAACAAAAAATATGTTTTATTTCTTTTAGATTCAAGTTTACTGTTTATTAATTGAAAAGGGGAAAAGGGGGAAAATCATAAATCAAACACAAAAATTTTAGTATTTTGTTTTTATTCCTAGTTTAGTTCATTTTATTTGATTTTTATTCGATTTTACTTAAATTGTTATCTTTTCGTATTAATTAACTGATTCGTTGGAAATGAAAAAAAAAAAAAAGAGAGCTCATGCATGTGTGAGCTGCACATGATCCAAGCTCTCAGCTTAGAAACAATGCGCGAAAATGCAGAGGAAATGCAGCTTTGTCCCACTTTATTTTCCACCATTGTTCCACTATTTTTTCTCACCATCGGATCTTTCTCATACCCTTCCATCTGGCCTTCATCTAAGAGGCTCAAATTCATGTGAAGAAAGCGCCATCTGATGGCTTAGAACCCGTAAAAGGAAAAGACAGCAAGCTGGCCATTGGATGTTTGGGCTAAGAGGTCTTTGTAACTATAAAAGGAAAGAAGGAATGCATGAGGAAAGGGGGGCGCGGATGAAGTAAGAGGTTTTGCGGCTAGGGTTTGAGAAGGCTAGGAGGGCTGGATAAGGAAAAATAAAGGAAAAGAAAAGAGAGGGGAGAGAGGTTTTGGTGACGACGGATGAAAAGGGGCGACTGAGTTTGAGAGAATGAGGAGCGGGGAGTGTGCCTGACGGCGGAAAAAAAATAGCGAAAGGGAAGGAAGAAAAGAGTGAGTCTAAGAGATAGGGAGAACGGCTGATGAAAAGAAAAGTACACGGAAAGCTATGGGCAAAGCAAGAAGGAAAGAGAGGAGCTGAGGGTTTGAGAGGAGAATGACGGCAGGGCTGAGGGAGAAAACAGGGAACTGAGAGAGATAGTGTGAGAACCCGTAACTTTTCTATTTTCTAGGTTTTATTATCTTTAATGGCATGTTTTCTATATTTTCTTGCTTAGGAAAAATTTCTAGATAATTTTTATGAGTAAATAGAGTTTTTAGATGATTTTTCTAGTATCGAATAGTTTTTGAGAAATTAAGAGTATATATCGGACGTGGGACCCGCTAGTGCGGAAAATTAGGAAAAATTCGGCCAACTAGGTTAAGTTTCGGATACTGGGTTTAAATTATCGAGTGCTAAGAGATAATTAGAGGTTACCCAAGTGGATTGGTGTGAGAGGAACAAAGAGATAGAGATGCATTAAATAGGGTGACAAGTGTCACCATAAGATTAATTCTTAAGTTTGACTACTATTCATAACTTTACCATTTAATTAAAATTGGCCAAAAATCATCTTCATTTCTCATCCTCTTGGCCGAATTTCTTAGGGAGAGAAAGAGAGAAAAGCTTCCAATTTTTGCCTTCATTTCTTGCTCAAATCTACCAAATCAACCACTTAATCTTGCTTTTGTTCCATAGAAAACCTTAAGTGAGTGATTGTGAGGTGATTGGTGAAGTTGTTTGGAAAGCTAAGGTGACTAGTTGCTCTCTCTCTTGTGTTGCTAAGGTGAGTTGTGAAGGAACCCCTCTCCTCCCTCTAATGATGTTTAATTCATGAATTGTAGTAGTTTAAGATGTAAGTTTATGGATTATATCTTGATTTTGGTTAAATTGGTGAAATTTTATAATTATTGGTGACTTTTCTGTTTTCATATGATCATTATTATGTGGTCATGTATGATGATTGGAAATGATATTTAAGGAAGCTAGAAGGTGGAAAAAGTGGTTAATTGCAAGAAATTTCTGTTTTGGAAGAAAAATTTGAAAGTTAGGGTTTCTTTGATTTACATTCTGCCTGGCACAGTACCTCATAGTTAGAGGCCGAATTGGCCTTGGGTTAATACATGAAAGTTGTAGGGAATGATATTTTAGAGATGCCTGCAACATTTCAGGTCAATCGGAGCAACGTAACTTGTGAAAAGATGGAATTACCTTTGCTGTCCTGTTTCTACCCGAATTTGAGAATTGCTTCTGTAATGGGTTATTTTGGTTCCGAATGCTTTGGAATTAGTTGTTGAGATCTTCTGATGAATTGTAGCCCTGTTTCTTAGCTTTCGGATGGCTTTGGAATTACTAGATTTGGACTTAGGTAGCCTGATTTATGATATTTGAACCAGAGTACGATTTGTGAACCTGTTTTTACGGTTCTGGTGTAGTATATTGCCTTTTTGACCTGGTTACACTCTAAACTGGGCTGAGTGACCTTCTGTAACATTGTATCCCTATCTCTTAGCTTCGAAACAGTATATCTTTCACCTCCATCCGATAATCGTAGTGCCAATGGTGCCAAAACCGCAAAATGACGTCAAAAACTATTTTTTTTGGATTAGAGATTACTTCCATTTCCGGATTTTCCTGGTTTACTCTAATACTTATACATTCTTATGGAGCCCTATTTTGGTAGTATGTGGATTTGGTTTATGACTTGTAATCGAGTCTTATTGTGCTTATTTGAATATTTTAGGGCTTGACTTTAATTTCCGGTCATTTTCCTAACTAAATTTTGTACTTTAATGACTTTAAGCCTAGTGAACGGCTTTTGGAAATGAGATTATTTTTGTATGAGATGTTGGGACTGATTTGAGGAAATAATGAAGCCATTAATAGCTGGAAAATAGGTAAACACAAGGGATTTGCTGTCGAAATTTTACTTGAAAGCTAGTTGGATTTACTTGTGACTTGAGCGAAGGGTTTTAGGGTTGTTCATGTTTTTGATACCAACCGCTACCTTTTACTCCAATTTCATTGTTATTTCTTTGCACTGGTAGCTAATTTGATCAGGCACACGACTTATAGTTAAGTCTTATTTATGCATTTCGTGTACTGGATTCGTGAAAGTGGGAACCATAATTGTTTCACCTTGGTTATTTTAGGGTTTCTTGGTGATTAAAGCTCTCTTTTGGGCAAAAAACTTTTGAGGTATCTGTACTGACACCGGTGAGTGTACCACTTCCCTCACTTGTTGTTGTTTAACTCGGTTTCTGTACATGCAATCTGTGATATGAACGACTGAACTATCTGTTTATTCTGTTTGAGACGAGAGTGTACTTTATCACACTCGTTCTCTTGTCTGTTCATATGCCAATTTTGAGTGCGTATCTGAATCTGCTATCTGTATCTGGTATCTGTATCTGTATCTGTTCTGACGTCATTTGGAAGCTTGTATCCAACGACCTTTCTGTGACCTCTGAGCTCAACCCCTGTGACTAGTTACTCGAGTCAGGCCGGCAATGGCCTGGTCGATTAGATAACGAAACACGGTAGTCTGTTTTGGGATCTTTGGGTATTGAGACCCTTGATTCCGGTATACTTGAGTATTACCATTTCTGATCTGATTGGATTTCGGGCCCGGTAGGGGTATGTGAGGTGGAAGGAATCGGAGAAAGTGGAGTCTACGGTGTTGGTTACTCCTTTAGCGTTGACGGAGTGTCAACTATTATTTCGATCAAGTTTCGGTGACGCAAATGGGAATTTGGCTCCTGAGAGCCACCTGTATCCTTCCTATTTGAATCATTGGTTCCTTTACTTTACATCTGGCATGTGTACCTGATTTGTTAAATGTGAAATGCCATGATTTTACTGCTATATGTCTGGTACCTCATTGAGCGCACCCTTTCTGTTCCTTTTGTTTTCCTTACAGGAAAATAAATCCTTTTGGACTGGATTTGATAGTTGGTTGCCGAAATGAGCTAGATGGGCATATCTTTTGTATAGCTCATTGATTGAAACCCTAAATGTACTTTTGGATCCGTTTCTCTTTTGATTTGGCAAACTGTATATGTATCAACTTTTGAATACTTTTGTATGCCACTTTGGATTGTATATGCTTAATTTCAAGATGTATATATTTGCTTGATGCTTGGTTGGATTTTGACGTGTCAGTTACTATTCAAGGTCGACTCCGTTTTCAGTTTTTTTTTTTATTTTGTGATTTTGACTTGTTTACGCGCGTTTGTATGTTCCGGAACGTATTAGATCGCTCTAAACTGAACCGTTAGTCCTGGCGAGAGTTGGGCAGGCAGTCCGCTAACCCCTTTGGTTTGCCTTAGGGGAAGGTGGGGTTGTCACAGATAGCTAGAGGAAAAGAACGGAAAAGAAAGAGCTTCAGGTGAAAAAAGAGAGGAATTGCAGGGAGAATCTGTGCATAACGACGGAAAGAAAAACCACGGAAAAGGAACTCATCACCACCATTATTGCCGAGAGCTTTACCAAGAACGTGACTGTAAGGCTTTCTGTTTGCTTTGCTTTATAGATAGTTTCTATTAATGATGGGACTGTGAGAAACCTGGATGTTGTTCGGTGCTTTGATGACTGATGTTGAGGTTCCTTTTGTGAGTATAGCCTTTTGTTCTTGGGTCCTTAGATTAAGAGTTTGCTGCAACAAGATTGAATCTTTCGACTTGTTGCAGCAGTTCGGGCATGTCGGCTTCTTTTTCCTTGTTTTACTGCAGCGGTTACTCATTTGACCTGTTTGTTTTGTTGTCTATACTTGAGTCAAATACCATGAACAACCTCTGGTGTTAAAATGTGTCTGGAAAAGTCTTTAGCTTTGAAACTAATGAGTGAATCTGAGGTCTGACGAGCTCCTCCTATGCTCAGTTTTTTTTTCCATTCGATGTGCGTTCAATGTTACCTTTTGGTGATAGCTGTAAGAAGCTTGGTAAATATTTGGGATTGTTTTCCTGGTTAAGATTATCACATGCTATCAGTTCAAGTCAGTGAAGAAAATTGTTTTTTTTTTGTGAATGCACTTTGGAACTGGGAGGGGCCTGAATGTTAGCCATGCGTTTGGTATTTATTTTCTAATTTGGGTTACATTTTGTTAGTTTGAAGTGTTCAGTTTTGTTAAGTGATGTCGAGTGATGGTCTTTGCTGAAGTTCCTGGAATGATTTGAGTTTTCCTTTGGGTTGCTTGTTGTTTGATCGTCCTTTCATGCACTTGCTGCCTGCAATTTAAAGTAGCAATCTGCGGTACAACAGTGGGCTGCAACAGGGCATCTGTTTGTTGCAGGCGCTGCTAGACGCATTGTTTGATGGATTAAAATCTGAGTTTGGGTGATGTTTAGGGGTTTGTTTGCTATTTTTGAGTTGCGTAGTGGATAAAGGGGTTGAAGTGTTTCTTTGCAAAGAAAAATGTCTTTTCTCTCATTGCTGGTGTTCTCTTTTGTTTTCGCACATTCCTGTCTTGGCAATCTTGTTGGCTGATGTGAAGTAATTCATTTTATCCTTTTGATGTTAGTTCTTGGTTGTTCATGTTAGAAGAATCCGCAGGGTTGTCTTGTTGTTTTGATATTTTTGTCTGGTGCCTAAGACAGTGATTTGATGAGCTACGAGTTTTTACAGCAAAGAAAACATTGCAGAAGCTGAAGGCTTCGTTGCATGCATGAAATAATTCCGAGAATTATACTTCAACCCCTAATTTTTCAACTAATTCTTCTAAGGCCCAGAAGCTTTGAAAAACCAATCAATTTGGTCCCTGTGATTTTGAAGCAATGCTACAAAGGTCCAATTATATTCTAGTATCTTGCAATTAGGTCCTAAAAGAATTGCAATTTGAACTGTTACTTGACCTTTTCATTACTTATGGGCCTTTGAAATTCCAAAAATGTTTCAATTGGACTTGAATGATTGGAGGGTTGCTATTGGGTCTTTAGTAGTTGCAATTCTAGAAATTTGATGGATAATTTACCTTCTTTGCAACTATACATCATTTGATTTCATTTGAGTTGCAATTGGGAGGGATTTGGTGATTTTGTTTATATTTTACTACTTAATTGGTGTCTTGACCCTTTTATTGTTTTGAAGCTAATATCCCCTTCATCTCATTACCATTGCAAGGGAGGTAACCTCTATCTCCTTGATTTT
Source organism: Coffea eugenioides (assembly GCF_003713205.1). NCBI lineage: Eukaryota > Viridiplantae > Streptophyta > Magnoliopsida > Gentianales > Rubiaceae > Coffea > Coffea eugenioides. The sequence continues at coordinate 3,779 of NW_020864421.1, read as the reverse complement.
ATTTCTCCTACGTGCTCTTACGTGTTTTGTGTCAATATGCATGCTTTAATTCGCTTTTTCGTTTTATTAATGTTTAATTGCTTGTTTCGCTTTCTTTTTATTTCGCCTTCTTTAATTGGCAGGTCATTTGAGGGCATTTGAACCCCAATTTGTAATAGCTAGGTTTTGGCGCCTCTCTTGAAGACATGTCTTAGCTAGCCAATGTAATAGTTAGGATTTATTTTTCTAAGTCTTTCCCCCGTTGGATTGTAGTAGGGCCCCCTCAAATGTAATAGCTAGGGTTTTATTCGCTTTCTTTTCGCTTATGTAATTTGCATGTTTACGTGCTATGTGTTACCGCTTTCTTAGGGCCTTGCATCTAGATATCATGATTATGTGTTATGTGTTTATGTGACATTATGTGTTCACTCGCTTTATTATGCTTTTATGAGATTATAATTAATGAGTGACGTTATCACACTAGTCCAACGCTAGTTGTGATTCATTCCTCGATACCATACTAGTCCAACGCTAGTTGTGGTTTCCTTGTTCGATTTCTCACTAGTCCAACGCTAGTGAGAAAGTAGAAACATGGGCTAGTCCAACGCTAGACCCTTAGGAGCCCTTCGCGCGTTAGATCATGATTGTATGACAAAAAACACTTCATCTCATGCATATCTTTACTTTCTAGGGCCTCTTTCACCATGTTGCATGACACTTTCCTTATATATGTATACCCCTTCCCCCATATTTTCCCTTATATGTATATTACTTGCCCCTTTTGTATGAAACATGACATTAGACTTGCATTTCATATAGGCATTAGAATTAAATCATTTGCTTAATTAGATAGGAAAACCCCTTGGATATGGGATATGGACGAGTTTGGCTTTTCTAGCCTTAGCACGCTTGTATTCCCTCTATTAAAGGGGAAAATTGAGTCACGAACATTAGTCCCCCGTACCCGACATGATGCACTCCTTTAAGACATGTATATTTATATAATTATTTTATTTCTTTTTCTTTTCTTAGAGTCTCATATTTTTGCACTATTCGTGACCTCTCCAAAGAGTCATTATTGGGCATCACAATTAATGTGATTGGCACCATTCAAGCTTTGAAGAGAAATTTTGCCCCCCGATACCCCCTAGGTCTAGGGTTTGCATTCATATAGTACGTCCAAATGTGATAAATCTTTAGGTTAAAATAAGAAAATTTTTTGACTAAATCGCGCAACTAGCCTTGGCTAGGTCGAAAGGGTGCCTTGGATTCTTATCCTTGCCTTCCCTTTTTTCAAATGTGACTCCCGAACCTTTTGCTTTGTTTTACGTAGACTAGGAGTCGTTTAAAAGGGGTTTTTCCTACTTCTTTTTTCTTTAAAAAATTCATTTTAGGTGACTTGGTACATCTTAACTCTATACCAAGTGGCGACTCCGATTTTTATTCAAAAACCCTTTTTAAACTATAATTTAGGCCCAAATCGTCGCACTTTAAAACCCCCATTTAGGCCCATTTTCCTTTTAAATCAAAAATCATATTTTCAATCAAAAATTTACTTTTTAAACTATTTATTTATTTTATAAAAAATAGGGCGCGACAAAAGGAAGTGGCTAGATTTGTTCAAACATGTCTTGTCTGCCAGCAAGTTAAAGCTGAGCATCAGAAACCTTCGGGACTTTTGCAACCTCTAGTGATACCCGAGTGGAAGTGGGAACATATTACCATGAATTTCATGACAGGGTTGCCAAGGAGTCAAAAGGGGCATGACGCGGTTTGGGTGATAGTAGATCGACTTACTAAGATTGCACATTTTTTGCCGGTGAATATGAAATACCTTTTGGAGAAACTAGCAAAGTTTTATATAGATAAAATTGTGAGGTTACATGGAATTCCTGTAAGTATCGTTTCTGATAGAGATCCGAGATTTGTTTCCCGATTTTGGCAAAAATTTCAAGAGACTTTTGAGACCAAGTTAAACTTGAGTACAGCGTATCATCCCCAAATGAATGGATGGTCAGAGAGGACAATCCAGACTTTGGAGGATATGTTGAGATCATGTATAATAGAATTCAGAGGAAGTTGGAATCACCATATGATATTGATCAAGTTTGCATGTGACGCCCCGAAAGAATGAGTTTGAGAACCCGAAAATTTTTATATATTTTCTAGACATTATTTTGTTTCCTTGTCTACAATTGTATACTTTTCTTCAATATATTAATTTCCTATACATTTTTATAAGGGAATATAGTTTTGAAATCATTTCCTTGATACAAGTTAGTCCACGTTAAGTTTGAAGTGTATTATGGACGTGGGACCCGCTAGTGCGGTAAATGCGATATATTTTTGACAACTTGTTGGAGTTTTGTATTAAGTGATATTATTTTACAAGGTGCTCGGAGACAATTAGAGGTTAGCTAGATAGATTAACCATTGGAAGAAAGAAGATAAGCTTGAACCATTTAAAGTGCCACGTGTCGCGACACGATTGGGTGTTGGACTTGCCTAACTTTCTTTACCTTTACTAAAAACCAATTTTGACCCAATTTTCTTCTATTTTTTTTTGTCTTAGTCGGCCTTCTTGAGGAGAAAAACAAGAGAGGAAAGTTCTTCACTTTCTAGCTTCATTTCTTGCTCAAATCTTGTGTTTTAGCCAACCAAATCACAAACCACACCATACAAGTGGTCATTAAGGAAGCTTGAAGGTTTTGGTGGAGTTATTTTGGAGGAGAAAGAACTAAACTACCATCTTTCTTGAAGTGTTAAGGTACCTTGCTTGGAAACTTTCTCTTTGATCTTGCTAATGTCAAATTAGTGGCTTATGTGGCTAAATATGTTGATTTGTGTTAGGTTTTACGGTTGAAAGTGGAGTTTTGAAGGATTTTTGATTTATTGATAATTTTTCTGATTAATATATCATAATTATTGTTTAGTCATGGATTGATGGCCTGTTATAGTGTAAAATAGAGATTGGTATATGTTGGATATTATTGGTTGCGGAAAATTTCAGAGTTTATGCGGAATTTCCAGTTTAGGGTTTCATCCTACCCTGTTCTACCCGAACCTGTTAGGCCATGATTGAGGCAGAATCAGCCTTTTCCCAAAACATGAAAGTTGTTGGTCATTGAGTTAGCTAGCTATCTGTAAAATTTCAGCTCAATCGGAGCACTGTATCATGTGAAATGACCGAAATACCCTTGACTGTCCATGAGCCCTGTTTCGCGCCCAGATTTCTGTTTTCGTGGAGTTTTATTTGACTCTGAAAATGCATGATTTGGCTTTGGAGGTCTTCATAAGAAATGTAGGGTTATGTCTTGGCTTCGAAACTCCATAAGATTTGTTTCAATCCGATAAGCGTAGCTTCGGTTGTGATCGATACATTAAGGGACGTCAAACCTGCGATTTAGCTTTTGTCCTTAAAACTTGATTTCCAGTTGCATTCCTAGACTTGCTTTGTATTTGGATGAACTTGAGCCTAGTTGAACGGCTATTGTATTGAGATTTATTATGTGTTGGATTAGACTGAGTTGAGGAAAAACAATGAAGCCATAAATGGCTGGAATATAGCAAAATACAGAGGGCATGCTGCCCAAAATTTTAGGGTCACGTGATTCCTTCAAGTTGAGTTGATCTCAATAAAAAAAATGAGAGGTTTTGGGGGTTGTTTGTAACCCTAGGACCAACTGTTATATTTTTACTCAAAAGTCATATTTTTATTCTTTTGTAATAGTACTTAACCTGGAAAGGCGTACGACATGTAGTCGAGCCTCATTTATGCATTCCATTTACTGGGTTTGTGG
>NW_020864420.1:0-69938 GCF_003713205.1 Coffea eugenioides | reverse complement strand
TGCCATTACCGCATAAGGAGGACGAAAACTGTTTTTTTTGTTAAGGACAAGTTAGTGCATTGCTGAATTTTCTGGTTTGCTGTAATGCCTATATATGCATATAAAACCTTATTGGGATTGTGATTGGCATTGCTTTATGACTCGTTATCGAGTCTCATTGCACTTGTTTGCATGTTCTAGGAAGTGACGGTGGTGCACGACGTTCATTTAACGACGGTGCTTGAAACATCACCTACTTGAGTGTGAGTATACTACTCACTTGAATGTTACAATGTGGCTTTGCTATATGTGATTTTGATGCCTTGAAGGCTTATTTGACTATTGGAATTGATTGAGGTGAGGGTGTACTTGACCGCCCTCACCCCTGGTGATACCGTTAATGACTGATTACCGTTTTACTGAAATACTGCACTTGCTATATGAGATATTGAATTCCATTCATGGAAAACTGATTTGGTGTCGTTGGGACGAATATCCAACGGCCTTACTGTATTAATGAGCTCAACCCCGTAGGTAGTCAATTGAATCGAGCCGGCGAGGGTTTGGTCGTGAAAATTGACATGCCACGGGGACCGTACTAGGGAATCTTGTAGTAATGAGACTCTTGGTTCCGGTATACTCGAGTATTACCAAAAGCTACTGATTGGAGTGCGGGCCCGGTTGGGGTATGTTTGGTGGGAGGGATGGGAGTGAAGTGGGTTCTACGGTTGGTACTCATAAACGTTGACGGAGAGTCAATGAGATTGGATCAAGAATGTAAGCGTGGAAATGGGCTCTTGAGAGCCGTCCGTATCCTTTTACCGAATTGTTTTGCTTCTTCTTTGAATATTTGCACTGAACGATTATGCTTAAGTGATCTTGGTTGATTGTGTGATAGTTGCTCACTGAGCTTTAGCTCACACCATTCCATTTGTTTTCCTTACAGGAAAATAACCACTTTTGGAAGCTCATACTTGTTGGTTGCCAAATTGAGCCATGTATATGTCTATTTTGATAGCTCTTTGCATGAAACCCTAGTGTGTCTTGGGTTCATCTTTTGTATGGCAAACCGAATATGTGTATCCCTTATGTATAGCTTTTGACATGCCGTTTTGGTTGTAAATGTTGAATTGCTATGTATTAATGTTTGGTGGGATTTCGGATTCCACTATTCCAGGCATGATTCATCGTTTTCATTTTTCTTATTATTTTGTTATTTTGGTTCTTGTGGCTTGTTCGAGCGCGCTTTTACTTTCCCGAAACGTTCTAGATCGCGTGTAACTGCCCGTAGTCCTGGCGAGAGCTGGGCAGGTAGTCCGCTAACCCCTTTGGTTCGCCTTAGGGAAAGGTGGGGCTGTCACAGGTGGTATCAGAGCCACTTCGCGTGGTCTCTGCGCGGAGTGAGACTGGGCCAAGTGGTGTTGTGGTCCTAATTTCATGAATATGTCTAAGTGCTCGTTTGAGCATAAGTTATGAATCAGGCATGTGATAAGTGTACGAATCGTTAGCATGGGACTCGAGGAAGCTAGGTATGTATGTCGGGTAGGAATCTTTAATAAGGATGGTTTACTCTTGGGACCGGCCGGCTCGAGTTGTGAATTATCTTAGATGGGATTCTTGCGCCCGGATACGAAAGATATGAGGGCCTAGGTTAGAAAGGATTTGGTGAACTAGTAAGGCCATTCCTCGGGGAATCGTCTATGTTTGTTTCTGACTTGCCTGTACTTGACTCGACTGATTGTATATATGTGTGTGGCTTGATCTTGCTTGGCTTGTATATATATGTTTGTGATCATGTTTGGATTGTATAACTATGTGTTATTGTGAAAGTTTTGAGTGTTACTTACATGCCTTGTTACTATTTTGGTTTAGTATTATTGCCTAGACCAAGTAAAACTCATGGAAGGTACACGGAGTGGTCGGGGACGTGGGCGCGGAACTAGACAACCCACACCGGTTAGGGGTACGGGGGAAACCTCTACTGGACCCAATCTGGAACCGCAAGTAAACCCTAATGTGCAAATAGCTGCTGCTATGCAGCAAATGACAAACCTGCTAGCACAAGTAGTGCAGCAACAAGGCCAGAACTCAAACCCTAACCCTGGAAACCCTGGAAACCCTGGCCATCATGTCGAGGGCGAAGATAGAGCTCTCGAACGATTCCAAAAGTTCGCTCCGCCAAAGTTTGTTGGGGGACCCGACCCAGACGTTGCCGAAAGATGGCTTGAAAAGATGGTGGATATATTTGCAGCCCTACACTACCCTGACGAACGGCAGGTGACTTTTGCCGTGTTCCAGCTTGAGGGGGCAGCCCGTTCCTGGTGGAACGTAATTCGGCAGAAGTGGGAACGAGAACAGACACCTAGGACTTGGGTGAACTTCATCAGAGAGTTCAATGCGAAGTTTTTCCCTCCTCTAGTTCAGGAGAGGAAGGAAGACGAGTTCATTCGACTCCGCCAAGGAGCTCAGACGGTGGCGGAATATGAGAGTCAATTCACTCGCCTATCCAAATTTGCGCCCGAACTCATCATGACCGAGCAACGAAGAATACGGCGATTTGTCCAGGGCCTGAACGTAGAGATCCAGAAGGACCTCGCGGCAGCCCAAATTAATGCCTTCAGCGAAGCAGTGGAGAAGGCACAACGAGTAGAGAATGCTAGGCTCCAGGTGAAAAACTTCCAGGCGAAAAAGAGGGGATTTCCTGGAAGTAGTTCGGGGCAGGGGGATGAAAGTACCCCTCCCAAGTTTGGGCGGGGAACGGGAGGAGTAAGGATGCCGGGAGTGTCACAAGAGAGCTCGTCAAGAGGAGGCTCGGCTTCTGCAGCACGCGGATCCTGCGGGTATTGCGGAAAATTAAACCACTCGGAGGACAATTGCTGGAAGAAAGGAGGAAAATGCTTGCTCTGTGGGAGTGCCGAACATCAAATTGCTAACTGTCCAGCTCGCCTGCACGAGCGGCAAGGGACTCTGCCACCAACTACGACCAACCCTGACCAGTCGAAGGGGGACAAGGATGGATCGAAAGTGTCCTCTCGGGTGTACTCCTTAGACCAACATCAAGTCTTTGACCCATTAGATTAGAGGACGTGGAAGGTAAGAATTTACTGAACCTGGCCAGTGATGGGGGTACGGATTTGTTAGCTAAGTATAATGCTCAATTGAATCCCGGAGTAGCCAATGATAAGGAATTTCGAGGACGAAATTCTTTTAAGGGGGAGAGAGTGTGAGAACCCGTATTTCCCCTAATGTTTTTCCTAGGGTTTTTCCCTTTTTATTGCATGTTTTCTGCATTTTCTGGCTTAGAAAATTTTTTTTTTTGGTGGATTTTATGTGTAATTATAGTTGTTAGATGACTTTTCTAGTATTGGAGAGTTTTTGAAAAATTAAGGATATATAACGAACGCGGGACCCACTAGTGCGAAAAGTTCGGAAAAATTCGGCCAATTAGGTTAAATTCCGGATACTGTGTGAAATTTATCGGGTGTTAAGAGATAAGTAGAGGATGTGAAGTGATTGATGTGAGAGAGAAAAGAAAGGATAGGAATGCATTTATTGTAGTGCCACATGTCACCATGATATTGGTTAGGACTTAAGAGTTACTATTCCAATTTTTGACCTTTTGACCCATTTAGTTAAATATCTCCAAAATTCACTAAAATTCCCTCATTTTTTCTTCTCCATAGCCGGCCCTCTCTCTCTCACAAAGAAGGAGAAAAACCTCTTCAAACTTCAAGCTTTCCATTAGCTTAAATCATCTAAATCAATTACATAAACTAGTTTCCATTCCATACAACTTTTTCATTTGGTGTTGGTGGTGAGTTTGGTGAAGTTTTTGGAAGAGCTAAGGTGGTCTACAACTCCTCTTCTCTTGTATACTAGGTAAATGATGATTGACTATCCTCTTACACCTAATGATGTTGAATTTATGCCTAATGGTGGCTATTGCGTTAGAAATTGTGGTTTATTTCTTGGTTTGAAGTGATTTGATTAAGTTTTTATTTTTTTGAGGAATTTTCTAGTTTCATATGATCTTGATGGTGTGGTTGTTTTTGATGGTTGGTAATAAGGGGCTATGGCTCTAGTAGGTGCATATGATAGGAATTTGCAACCAATTTCTGTTTTGGACCAAAAATTGAAAAGTAAGGGTTTTGTGATGAACATTCTGTCCGAAATTTTAGGTCCTAGATGGAGGCCGAATTGGCCTTTTCTGAAAACATGAAAGTTGTAGGTATTGATGATTTTGAAGTGCCTGCAAAATTTCAGGGCATTTGGAGTAGTGTAGAGTGAGTTATGCCGTTTTTACTGTTGCTGTTCTGGGTGATCAGAATGTGCGAACTGCACTTGTAATTGGCCATTTTGACTGGAATTGCTTTGGATTTTGATGATGGTGTCTTCTGATGAATTGTAGCTTTATGTCTTAGCTATCATATGCTTTTGGAATCAATGCATTTGGACCTGTATAGACTGGGATTGACGAATTACAGCATAGTGCGATTTGGGAACCTGCAATTACGATTCTGGTTTGGTATTCTGCATATTTGACCTAGTTGTGCTAGGATTTGGACTGAGTGGCCTTCTACATTGTTGTATCCCTGTCTTTTAGCTTCGAGATGGTGGGTCTTGCACCCTCATCCGATAAGCGTAGCAAATTTTGTGCCATTACCGCATAAGGAGGACGAAAACTGTTTTTTTTGTTAAGGACAAGTTAGTGCATTGCTGAATTTTCTGGTTTGCTGTAATGCCTATATATGCATATAAAACCTTATTGGGATTGTGATTGGCATTGCTTTATGACTCGTTATCGAGTCTCATTGCACTTGTTTGCATGTTCTAGGAAGTGACGGTGGTGCACGACGTTCATTTAACGACGGTGCTTGAAACATCACCTACTTGAGTGTGAGTATACTACTCACTTGAATGTTACAATGTGGCTTTGCTATATGTGATTTTGATGCCTTGAAGGCTTATTTGACTATTGGAATTGATTGAGGTGAGGGTGTACTTGACCGCCCTCACCCCTGGTGATACCGTTAATGACTGATTACCGTTTTACTGAAATACTGCACTTGCTATATGAGATATTGAATTCCATTCATGGAAAACTGATTTGGTGTCGTTGGGACGAATATCCAACGGCCTTACTGTATTAATGAGCTCAACCCCGTAGGTAGTCAATTGAATCGAGCCGGCGAGGGTTTGGTCGTGAAAATTGACATGCCACGGGGACCGTACTAGGGAATCTTGTAGTAATGAGACTCTTGGTTCCGGTATACTCGAGTATTACCAAAAGCTACTGATTGGAGTGCGGGCCCGGTTGGGGTATGTTTGGTGGGAGGGATGGGAGTGAAGTGGGTTCTACGGTTGGTACTCATAAACGTTGACGGAGAGTCAATGAGATTGGATCAAGAATGTAAGCGTGGAAATGGGCTCTTGAGAGCCGTCCGTATCCTTTTACCGAATTGTTTTGCTTCTTCTTTGAATATTTGCACTGAACGATTATGCTTAAGTGATCTTGGTTGATTGTGTGATAGTTGCTCACTGAGCTTTAGCTCACACCATTCCATTTGTTTTCCTTACAGGAAAATAACCACTTTTGGAAGCTCATACTTGTTGGTTGCCAAATTGAGCCATGTATATGTCTATTTTGATAGCTCTTTGCATGAAACCCTAGTGTGTCTTGGGTTCATCTTTTGTATGGCAAACCGAATATGTGTATCCCTTATGTATAGCTTTTGACATGCCGTTTTGGTTGTAAATGTTGAATTGCTATGTATTAATGTTTGGTGGGATTTCGGATTCCACTATTCCAGGCATGATTCATCGTTTTCATTTTTCTTATTATTTTGTTATTTTGGTTCTTGTGGCTTGTTCGAGCGCGCTTTTACTTTCCCGAAACGTTCTAGATCGCGTGTAACTGCCCGTAGTCCTGGCGAGAGCTGGGCAGGCAGTCCGCTAACCCCTTTGGTTTGCCTTAGGGAAAGGTGGGGCTGTCACATTGGAAGTAAGAAAATGAATAGATTGTCATGAAATCCCGAAAATTCCAGATTTCTGGAAATTTCCTAATTCAGTTCTGCCTGGTTTTTGGAACTCATAGTTAGAGGCCGAATCAGGCTTTGCCTAAAACATGAAAGTTGTAGAGAATGGTAGTTTATAGGTTCCTACAAAATTTCAACTCAATCGGAGCAACGTAACTTGTGAAAAGTCGAAAATACCCTCGCTGTTCTAGGTTACATTCCAGAATTCCGCGTGGACAGTTTAGTCTATTTGGTTGTGTTTATTCACTATAATCCGTTGGGATTTAGCCTTTTGACAAAACATAAAATTTTTAGTATTCTGTCTTAGCTTTTAAACGCCTCCAAGAACACCTTAATCGGACCTTGGTAACCAGAGATATGACCATTCCAGTACAGTGCGGTTAATTAGCCGACTAGTTGGATTTTGGTTCTGTAAATTGGGAATTTGACTAGGTTGCATTGGAAACTGGACTAAGTGATCTCCATGAAAATTGTATCCCTGTGTCTTAGCTTCGAAACGGTATAAGTTTTGCCACAATCTGATAACCGTAGCCTAGGATGTGTTATTTCCGCAACCACACGTCAAATCTGTCTTTTGCTAGGTTACATTTCCGCACTTGTTATCACTTTGATTTCTGTTCTTATGTTGTTATGAGCCTATGGAATGGCTATTTACTTGAATCTATGATATGTATGACTTTGGGATTGACTGAGAGAAAAATAATGAAGTCATAAATGGCTGGAAAATGGGTAAACACAAGGGGTATGCCGTCAAATTTTCACGAGAAAGATAAACTAGCCTTTGGAGTTCTAGTTCTATATTTGGCAAATTTGACTTGGATACACTGAAAACTAGGTTGAGGTGTCTTCATGAAAGTAGTAACTCTTTGTCTAAGCTTCGAGACACTACCTAGTACATTTTGATCTGATAACCACAGCTCCAGTTATGGGCAAAATCGTGTAACCCGTTTTGTACCATTTTCATTTCCGCGCACGCCCGATGCATTCCTTTACTGTTTTTCCGCTTTGATCGTTTTAGTCCTTATTTCCGTTTGTGATCTAGGGCTTGGACTTGAGCAAGACAATAATAAATGATGGATGAGGTTCGTGAGTCGTGGTTGGTGAGTGATTCCTCAACTATTTCCAAAGTTACTTTTGAACTAATTCTTGCATTTATTACTCCATTGCATATCATTTGGGTTTGGGGGTGTGCCATGACATAATTTGGCTCCAATGAGTTCCTGGAAAGTCTTGTGCTTAGAACCAATGTCTCCACTACTGTTTATACATTATTTGGAGCACGATGGCTCCTTACTTCTGTTTCACGGTTACCTGATCTAAACGAGCATTGGATATTTAAGTACAAGAACTTCACTGGCTCACATGAGCAATAAATGAACATTGGATTACTGCATCATGACATCATATCAATGCTTTATTGTGAAATATATTTGGCTGTTGATTTTACTGGTCACTCACTGAGCTTCTAGCTCACCCCCTATTATCTTCTTCTCCCCACAGGGATCGAAGTAAAGGAGAAACTTGTATTTGGATCTTTGTGTGGCTGGATGGCGTACATCTTGTATAGTTTAGATTTGGTTTTGGTTTATGTACTTTTGGGCCTGTATAAATATTTGGAATTGAATCGGACGTATATCTACATTCTACGCTTAGAACTAGTTTCCGCTTCGCTTATGATATGTAATTTTTGGAGAATTGGATGTATTATTTGAGTTGTACCTTGTAATTTACTTGAGGAATGTAGTAAGTGAGTGAGTCCCGGCGAGAGCTGGGCAGGCGGTCCGCTAAACCCTTTCGTTCGCCTTAGGGGGAGGTGGGGCCGAAAGGTGGTATCAAAGCCTAGGCTTCCGATCTCTGTAGTGTATCCTAGGCTAAAGTTTAGGATGCTGGACCGTGGGATTCGATTTGATTTGAAAGTTAAGCGATTAAGGGATAGAACCTATAACTGTGACGTGTGGTCTCTGTACGGAGTAAACTTGAGCCAAGCGGTGTAATGGTTCTAATGTGAAATGTGTAAAGGACTAAGTGCTCTTCGGGAGCGTCAGTTGTGAATCTTGAAAGTGGTACGCGTAAGATATGATTTGGTTGATGTACGCTTGAGAGCGTACGGCCTGAGCTGTACAGTTTCTTAGTTTTGGATTCTTGGCTAGGGTTTTGATAGATTATGGTGGTGGCTGGAATTGTTGAGAAAAGTTTTGGTTTGCATTTTTCTTCTAATTTTCCTGTTTGATTAAGGTTACACCACCCGAGTGGTAAATGTTAAGATTTGAGATATTTGAACTATCTAAGACCGACTAGACTGAGTTCATTTGAGACTTGAATTTGAATCGGCTAGTGTACCCTTACGTACACTTGATAGACCTGACCTGACTGAAAATAGGGTATCTCTTTTACTCTTGAGCAAGTATCTTGATTCATATATGATCTGTATGTGGATTTGAGTTTAATGACTGCTTGAGAGTATGAATTACTGGGCATAAGCTAGGCGAGTGAGTTCCTACTCGTACTCATGTTCTTTGAACCTGAAATAATTGACCCTGCTTTTGAACCGATACACTTGAACCCTGCTTTTGACTCTGTTTCTGAACATTTTCGTACTTGTTTGGTTATAGACAGGCTACTACTCTTCTGTAGCGGTTGAACAGAACCTCTCTGGTGAGGCATTGCCTGTTGTGTTTTCAAGCACCGCCATTCTTCTGGCGAGGCATGCCTGTTGTGTTTTCAAGCACCATCAGGGATTGAAATTCTTGAACAGAACCTCTCTGATGAGGTATGGCCTGTTGTGTTTTCAAGCACCGCCATTCTTCTGGCGAGGCATGCCTGTTGTGTTTTCAAGCACCATCAGGGATGAAACTTTGACTTGAGGCTCTCTGGTGAAGTTTAGCCGTTGTGCTAACTTGTTGTGTTTCCAAGCACCACCAGGGCCAATTTCTTGAGCTAAGATCCTCTGGTGAAGTTTAGCCGTTGTGCTAACTTGTTGTGTTTCCAAGCACCACCAGGGCCAATTTCTTGAGCTAAGATCCTCTGGTGAAGTTTAGCCGTTGTGCTAACTTGTTGTGTTATCAAGCACCACCAAGGATGAAATTTTGAACTGAGGATCTTTGGCGAGGTATAGCCGTTGTGCTAACCTGTTGTGTTGTCCAGCACCGCCATGGACAAAATCTTGCATCTGAGGCTCTGGTGAAGCTTAGCCGTAGTACTAGCTTGTTGTGTTTTCAAGCACCACCGGGGACAAATTCCTGAGACTTTCTGGTGAAGTATAGCTGAGTGCTAGCTTGTTGTGTTTTCAAGCACCACCGGGGACAAATTCCTGAGACTTTCTGGTGAAGTATAGCTGAGTGCTAGCTTGTTGTGTTTTCAAGCACCACCAGGGGTAATTTCTGACCTGAGACATCGTTATGTCCTGGATTGTTTTTCAAATATCAGGGACTTTAAGTCCGATTTCGAGCCCCTTTTGTATATGTATCCAGTTACTCGTCTGACTATCTATTGGATCAAGATTATTTGATAAGTTGGATTGGAGTACTTTTAGTACTTGATTGTGATGAGTGATTCTTAGTATGTGATTGACCTGAGATATTTGATCTGATTAGTATTTGATTATGATAAGCGAGATTGAAATGGTTCTTAATACGTGATCGACTTTCGAGAACTATTTTGATCTGATTAGTACAAGTTGGAATGTCGAGGATGACATTCTTTTAAGGAGGGGAGTTTGTGACGCCCCGAGGCAGAAGAAAAGGGAAAAATTTCTGGTGAATAGTGTTTTGTGGAGAATCCGGCCAGAAGCCGTGCAAATTCCTTATATTTTTCTTAAAAATTCCCTTTTCTTTGATAAATACCACTTTATAATGGCCCTACTACTCAATCACCCCACAATAAGTGCCAATGAACCTAGAAAGTAGGGTTTCACTTTTGGTTTCAAGATTGGAGCAAAATTAGGGTTTTTGCGATTTTCGCCGGATGAATTTTCGGTACGGAGCAAGGATCAAATTTGGTGATTAAAAGTGACTTTTAAGTGAGAAATAATATGTGATTAGGAGCAATGATATAAGATTAGTGAATGGGAAGTAAAAACCCTAGTACGTGTGTTTTTAAGAAAAACGGCGCGAACCGACGGGTACCGCGCACTACCGATTGAACGCACCACTTGACCACCACTTTCTTACCACATGAGCTCATTAATACTTGAGCAAAATATCTTCTTATTTTCCAGCTAGCTTGACCGAATTTTAAGGCTAAAAATAGCAAGGAAAAGAAAGAGAAAAATGAAAGGTGGTGGTGGCGACACTTGTCGCCACCTAAGAGTTTCTTGACCAAGAGAGTAACCATCCTTTTTATCCCAATTTTTGCACCTTTCCTCTTCATTATTTCAGCAGCTTGGCCGACCAAAGAGAGAGAGAAAAGAGAGAACAAGAACAACTTTCTTCTTCTTGATCTTAGCTATCCAAGTGAGAAATCAAACTTCCAAACCGATTAAAGTGCTAGTTGTGGGCTTAAGAAGCTAGGGCAAACAAAAATTTCTAAAGGAGGTGGAGTATCACTCTTCCAAGCTTGTCTTTGAGGTATAAGATCTGATTATGGTTTTTGGTCTTTTAAATTTTGGTTTAAGATGTTATCTAGTTCATGTTTTGGCTTGATTACAAGATATGCAAGTTGTTGTGATGATTTTGGATGATATATGCAAGTTAGGGTTTAATAAATTTCTGCCTAGACTTGTTGTATAGTGGATATATGTTGTATATAAGATTATATAAGGGGCTTTGGTAGTGTTGGAAGTAAGAAAATGAATAGATTGTCATGAAATCCAAAAATTCCAGATTTCTGGAAATTTCCTAATTCAGTTCTGCCTGGTTTTTGGAACTCATAGTTAGAGGCCGAATCAGGCTTTGCCTAAAACATGAAAGTTGTAGATAATGGTATTTTATAGGTTCTACAAAATTTCAGCTCAATCGGAGCAACGTAACTTGTGAAAAGTCAAAAATACCCTCGCTGTTCTAGGTTACATTCCAGAGTTCCGCGTGGACAGTTTAGTCTATTTGGTTGTGTTTATTCACTATAATCCGTTGGGATTTAGCCTTTTGACAAAACATAAAAGTTTTAGTATTCTGTCTTAGCTTTTAAACGCCTCCAAGAACACCTTAATCGGACCTTGGTAACCTGAGATATGACCATTCCAGTACAGTGCGGTTAATTAGCCGACTAGTTGGATTTTGGTTCTGTAAATTGGGAATTTGACTAGGTTGCATTGGAAACTGGACTAAGTGATCTGCATGAAAATTGTATCCCTGTGTCTTAGCTTCGAAAGGTATAAGTTTTACCGCAATCCGATAAGCGTAGCCTCGGATGTGTTATTTCCGCAACCACACGTCAAATCTGTCTTTTGCTAGGTTACATTTCCGCACTTGTTATCACTTTGATTTCTGTTCTTATGTTGTTATGAGCCTATGGAATGGCTATTTACTTGAATCTATGATATGTATGACTTTGGGATTGACTGAGAGAAAAATAATGAAGCCATAAATGGCTGGAAAATGGGTAAACACAAGGGGCATGCCGCCAAATTTTCACGAGAAAGATAAACTAGCCTTTGGAGTTCTAGTTCTATATTTGGCAAATTTGACTTGGATACACTGAAAACTAGGTTGAGGTGTCTTCATGAAAGTTGTAACTCTTTGTCTAAGCTTCGAGACACTACCTAGTACATTTTGATCTGATAACCACAGCTCCAGTTATGGGCAAAATCGTGTAACCCGTTTTGTACCATTTTCATTTCCGCGCACGCCCGATGCATTCCTTTACTGTTTTTCCGCTTTGATCGTTTTAGTCCTTATTTCCATTTGTGATCTAGGGCTTGGACTTGAGCAAGACAATAATAAATGATGGATGAGGTTCGTGAGTCGTGGTTGGTGAGTGATCCCTCAACTATTTCCAAAGTTACTTTTGAACTAATTCTTGCATTTATTACTCCATTGCATATCATTTGGGTTTGGGTGTGTGCCATGACATAATTTGGCTCCAATGAGTTCCTGGAAAGTCTTGTGCTTAGAACCAATGTCTCCACTACTGTTTACACATTCTTTGGAGCACGATGGCTCCTTACTTCTGTTTCACGGTTACCTGATCTAAACGAGCGTTGGATATTTAAGTACAAGAACTTCACTGGCTCACATGAGCAATAAATGAACATTTGATTACTGCATCATGACATCATATCAATGCTTTATTGTGAATTATACTTGGCTGTTGATTTTACTGGTCACTCACTGAGCTTCTAGCTCAACCCCTATTATCTTCTTCTCCCCACAGGGATCGAAGTAAAGGAAGAACTTGTATTTGGATCTTTGTGTGGCTGGATGGCGTACATCTTGTATAGTTTAGATTTGGTTTTGGTTTATGTACTTTTGGGCCTGTATAAATATTTGGAATTGAATCGGATGTATATCTACATTCTACGCTTAGAACTAGTTTCCGCTTCGCTTATGATATGTAATTTTTGGAGAATTGGATGTATTATTTGAGTTGTACCTTGTAATTTACTTGAGGAATGTAGTAAGTGAGTGAGTCCCGGCTAGAGCTGGGCAGGCGGTCCGCTAAACCCTTTGGTTCGCCTTAGGGGGAGGTGGGGCCATCACAGTCAGTGGTGTTGAAAACTACATTCAAAAGCTGTAATTTCTTAGAAGGAATCATTTTAAAATTCTGTCCACAACTAGCTCATATTTGAGCATCAAGTCGCAACTCAAAACAGGGCTTCCAGTACAAATGAGAAATAGAACAGGCAAATTTACAAGGTTGGTATGGCTCACTCTGATGGAATCAGGGCATGCATTTTATATTGTTGGAAAAACTGAAAATGTCTAGTTTCTAATGCCACAAACGGCACTCGATTTCGACATCGGAGCAAAGAGTTATGGCTGAAACAAAATCACTGCCAGAGCACTCTGGACACCCGTTTCCAATTTTGGTAAATTTTTGAAATCTCAACATTTACTCATCCAAATCACGTAATTTTTTGTGAAAACTTTTCACACAACTTATACAACATATCTACATCAAAAACAAGTCAATTGGACCACAAAAACGTGCACCAAAGTGCACGGCAATAGCAGGGGCAGGAACGGTAAAAATTTCCTTTTTACTTCCTTTGAACTCTCTTCCACAATACAACTTATTTTCACTAGATTAAGCACTAATCCAACATAAATAACATCAAACCTCATCGAATCAGTTCATCAAGCCATTGTGGGATTTCATAGAGCCCACTCACAAGATTTCCAACAATATAAAGCTACCCACATGAATTTATGAGCCTACAAGTGCATGATAAATTCCATAAACCAAGTTTTAAGAGTTGATCGTTGTTTACCTTTGTAGATGACTAAGGCAGAAAATTTTGGTCCTTGGAAGCTAAAGAAAACCATGAGAAGCAAACCCTTTTCCTAGCTTAGGTTGATCTCCAAGTAATTTGCAAAGTGTGTGTAAATTTTGAAGTGATTTGGGTGAGATTTGAGTGGTGAAATGAAGAAGAAATGTTGGTTCTTTATTCCTCCTTGTGGCCGGCTGCTAAGAGTGAAGAGAGAGGGTTGCTGAAAATGAAGCTTCCTTGGGAAGTTTAAATGTGTGGTTCAAATTGCCTCAAAAGTCAACTCTCCCTCCGCACGCGCACGCAGGCATTTTGTGCTCGATTCCTCTCGAGTTTGTTTCACTAGTGCACTAAACCTCTAATGCATTTCCATTGATACTATTATTATTCACTTTTAATAGTCTAGAATAAATTTCTTAAATCTCCAATTAACCGCTCCGTCTCGATATATGCGAACTTTCGATTTGCGCGCGGTACGGTGAAATTTCTAAGGAACTCTTATAACGATGGTATCACTAACTAATACTTGAGTATTTAAACGTAAAAATACCTATTTTAAGACTAATATATAAGTCTCCAATTTTTCAAACTCATTGTACTCTCGAATCGGTTATTGTCTCCAAATGCGCATTCATTATTCTCACTTAACGAGCTTTAAAAATTAAATTTTGAAACAAGTCACTTTAAAAATATAAGTAAGTCATAGTTCCATGTAATTGAGTATAAAGAGGTTGAAATAAAATATTCGAAGTAAACAGCTAAATAAAAATTTAAATGAGCTCGTAATAGAAATTTAAAATAAGAAAATTTGCGAGTCCTCACAAATTCGGTCTCAAAAATTTAAAACCCTTGTTCTTGTCAAGTTCAAATCCGAATTAAAGCTTATTTTTGAAGAACTTTAAGCTATGAAATCTTCTCTAGCATGTAAGGGGAGTGTTTTGATGAAGTTAGTTTGAAGATTTGACGGTGAAAAGAGGAATTGTGGTGAGTAGTGTGTGTTTTAGGTGTGAGTGTTGAAAGGAAGAAGTTTGAAGATTTGAACCCTTGTTCTCCGGCAACGGCGTCAAAAACTTGATGGGCTTTTAATATGAGTACAAGTTTAAATCCAATTTATACCCATTTTGACTGCAGGTATAGAGGTTAAATTAGTAGTTTATGGCATATATCGAGTCGACCCACGAAAAAGATTGGATAATTACTAGCACTACTAAAAATTTCCTATTATTTAGACGATCAATGAATTAAAAGAAACAAAACTATGCTAAACTTATGCAAGAAAATAACAAGTAAAAGTTTCTTTGGTTATAGTATCCCTAACTACTCATGCAAGTGAAATTACTGGTTAAGTGGATGCAAGTGAAATTACCGATTATGGCGTAATTTTCGACTATATGTGATACCCGATGTCGCCGGTGTATCAACTATACCTATTGATAAGAATATATTTTATGTATTTTTAGTGTGTTTTATTAGTTATTTTTGGTGTATTTTATTTAGTTTTTTAGCTAATGTAAGGACCCAGAAAATTAGGTTGTATTTTATTTTATTTTTTTGAATGCATTTTCTTTACTTTAAATTATTGCCTTAATTTCCTAGATATTTTTATAAGTGAGTCAAGTTTTTAAATCATTTTTCTTGTATAAGTTAGTACATGTTAAGTTAGTAGCGCATTATAGAAGCGGGATCCACTAGTGAGCTGCGTAATAAATTTAGTGGACAAAACGGGTAATTATTTAAGAAGGTTTGTGTGACTAGAAATGCTAAGAGTGAATTAGAAGTAACCAATTTAGATAAGACCTTGGAGTCAAAGGAGAGACAAAAAAAAATCAAGTTTCAAACCCTAGGCCGACAGTTGTCGGCCATCTAGTTAGTCTTTTGATCAAAACTATCCTTGGCTTTATCTTGAAAATTTGAAGCAAAAATCCTTCCTTCTTCTCCTTCTTGTTGCTGAAATATTGAGAGGAAAAGCAAGAAAGAAAACTTCATTTTCTACCTCAATCTCTAACTTGAATCTTGAGTTTTAGCCAACAACTTTGTAAACAACTCCTTAAAAGTGCTAACTAAGGAAGTTTAAAGGTGTTGGTGGAGTGATTTTGGAGGAAAAAGCATTAAACTACCATCTTTCTTGAGGTTCTAAGGTAACTTTGGCAGAACTTTCCTCTACTTCTAATACTTGCATATTAGTGGTTTAGGGTTACAAAATTGGTACCTTTATGGGAAAATTTCATGGTTGAAGTAGTGATTTGGAAATTTTCAGTTTTATAGTGAATTTTCTATCCATATATGATGCTTAAGAATTGTTCATGTTTTGGTAGCTTTGCTATGTGAATTAGCTAGCTTTTATATGTTAGTTTAACTTGCCTAAAGAAAATTCCAACTTGTGACTATGAATTTCAGCTTAGGGTTTCATTTTCTAGCTTGAGTAGGTAATGGTTATATGTTATATATATGCTTGATTTAATGAGTTGTTGGTTTGGTATGTATGTGCTTGATTTGAGACTGTTTTGTGCTGAGATAAAGCCTTGAAATAGCGGAAAAATTGGTAAACACAAAGGAAGTACCGCTGAAAATTTGTCCGCAGGGAACCTTGGGCAGTCTTAGGAAATCTATTATATTTTGGTGTAAAAAAGTCAAAATTGAGTCCCGTTTTTGTGTTTGAAACTAGATTCAGAGTATTTTCTACAGTGAAAATTTCATAATTTTTCTCAGTTCCTATGAATATCTACGATTTTTCAAAGTTGACTCCATACCTGCTCTATCTTTTGATTGGATGAAGCAGCAATTGGAGGCTGGAATTTGACTGACTTATGGTCTGAATCTTACAAAGTGTCTTCTGAGAAATTGTAACGCTTTGAATCTTTTTTCTGACGGTATAAAGTTTATTAATTTTGGACTTAAGAAGCTTGAGATATGATTTTTCAAATAATGTTGCGCAAAACTAGAAAAGTTTATTCTCTTAGAACCGTTTTTACTTTCATTTCTCACTTTAAGTTTGGAGTTGATAAATCATTTTAGGTATGGGTTATGAGTGGAATTGAGGTTTAAGTGAAAGGAAATGGAGTTTTAGAAACCTTAAGTTCCTCATGTATTTTGATTTTGTATTGCAAGCCTTTTTAATATAGTATATGACCATAGGACTCGAGAGAGTTCAAGAGGACGACCCAGGGTTAAAGTGAAGGGTTGCATTTGATTGATGAGTGTTCCAACTATGTATTATACGCTCATTGTTGTTAGCAGTTGCTAGGTACTTGATTTATCGTCACATACGCAAGTGTATACTTTATCGCAATTGACCTAGCTCGATTAAACTTTCGATATTCTGTTAGAACATGTACTGGCCGTTTGTTATAACTCAAATGTGGCTAGAATCTGGACACTTTCTGGATGGATTTTTGGCCAGATTTGAGGCAGTAAGCTCCAAAAATTTTATGTTTTCCCCTATCAATCCGGCCAATATCTGACCGGATTTGTGGCCAGATTTGTTGAGAAAATTTCTTATTCTTGTAACTTTCTTCCAGTTTTTTTTGTTTGATCAGGGTTCTTCACTACTCGATTTTCAACTGTTTGGTTTGAAATACTTGAAATGCTTGAAACATGCTATGCTGAGCTTATTTGTGACTTGATCCTGTTTAGGCGAGTGTGCTCTTATGTACACTCAATTAACCTGACTTAACTAAACACTTGATATCTCCTTCATGCATGAACAAGTAAGTTGATTTGTATATGACCTGTACATTGACTTGAAATACTTGGCATACTTGAGAATGTGAAGTGGTGGACATTACTTGTGATTTGATTATGGCGAGGCGAATGTGTCCTTATTCGCGCTCGACCTCCATGAATTTGAATTAATTGATCTTGCATGTGGACTTGCATGTTTATGTGTATGTTTGTAAACCAACTACATTTCTCTTGTAGTGGTTGAACTGTAGACCGACTACTACCCTCTTGTAGCAGTTGAATTGTAGACCAACTACATTTCTTTTGTAGTGGTTGAACTGAGCCTTGGACCCTATCCGAGACGTCGAGTAAGTGAAAATCAGGGTTACTCATGCGTATGCGTGAATGTAAGTCGGCAACGGCTGAACTGAGCCCTCGTTGGACCTCTTGCTTTAGACCAGCCTCAGAGCGGTTAGGTAAGTTGGAAAATTTTGGATAAATGACAAGTTCCTAACCTGTTACTCATGACTAGAAGTCATCTTTGGAATACTGATATTTCTGAATACG
The DNA here is from genome assembly GCF_003713205.1 of Coffea eugenioides. Classification (NCBI taxonomy): domain Eukaryota; kingdom Viridiplantae; phylum Streptophyta; class Magnoliopsida; order Gentianales; family Rubiaceae; genus Coffea; species Coffea eugenioides. The sequence goes on along the minus strand of NW_020864420.1, from coordinate 52,334 downwards.
GAGTGTTAAGTGACAACTAATGTCTCCAATCTTTACTGCGTGAGTGTTGGATATCAACCAATGACTCTATTACTGATTACTGAATACTTGGGGTTATAAACCATATCCTAAATTTTCTGAATATCTGGGACTATAAATCCAACCAAGGGTTAGTTGGTCGAATCGAGCCAGCAAGGGCTTGGTCGAATCGAGCCAGCAAGGGCTTGGTCGAGGAGATCAATGAACCTTGGGTACTTCTTGGACGTTCGACCCAAGTAGGGAGTTGATCGATGGACAGAAATTGGTGTAAAGTGAAGATGTATGGACGTTATACTTTCGTGGTTGACGGAGAGTCAACGGACCTTGATCAAGCTACTGTAGAACTTGCTCCTGAGAGCAACCTATATCCTTTGCCATGAATGTGTTCTTTACTGTACACTTTTGCATGATCTATCTGGCTACCTGCTTAATTAGATACTGGGTCATAATCTATTTGAGTTTGAATTATTTGTTGATGTTTGTGTATACTATCTTGTTTCTTATTTTACCTGCTTGGTTACTTGGAACCTTACTGGGTTTTTAGTTTATTCCATGCCATTTGTTTTCCTTACAGGGATGAAAACATGAGAAGTAGAATTGAGGAAGGTCTCGATTTCTTCTAAGTTTGTTAGTTGCTCATGCGAGCATTTCATATATGTCTAGCAGACTTGTTTGGCTTGATTTTAGCAAGTTCGACTTTTAGGTTGTATTATAGATTGTGTGGACATTGGAGGTCCACGAGTATAAATATTGAAGGTTGTAATTAATACCGCTTTTATTATTGAGGTTTTAATTATAAATTTTCTTGATATGTGACTGAGTCCTGGCGAGAGATGGACAGACAGTCCGCCAAACCCTTGGGTACGCCCTAGGGGGAGGTGGGGCTGCCACAGGTGGTATCAGAACTGCTTCGTATGGTCTTTGCGCGGGGTGAGTTTGGGCCAAGTGGTGTTATGGTCCCGATTATATGAATAAGTGTAAATGACTAAGTGTTCTTCTTGGGCGGAAGTTATGAATCATGACTATTATAAGTGTAAATCCCTTATCATGATACTTGGAGAAGATAGATATGTACGTTTGGTAGGAATCTCTAATATGGGTGATTTACTCTTGGGACCGACCGACTCGAGTTGCGAATTATCTTATTTTAGATTCTTGTACCTGAGTATCAAAAAGTGGAGAGTATTAGAATAAGGGTCTGTATCTTGATTGCACTTGAGGTAAGTTTTAATGGCAAAGGCCAAGGCACAGAAGATTTTAATATTTGACTTAATAATTGGACTGATCGAGGGGATTGGATCTAGGAGTGTTGTCATGGCCTAATCTAGTAATAGTCTGACTAGGGTTGCTATAGATGGTGGCTAGATTGTAGTGTACATTGGGACTTTTCACTGAAGGCCTGTTTCCATTCTCCTATAAACAGGACTTGATAAGTGTTTATTTGATTTTGAGGCAATTTAACTACAACTATAGAGGTATTTTCTACCCCTCTTGTGATATTTGATACCCGTAGTTTGGTTCTCGATAAACTACCCTTGCCTATATTTTCTTGATATCTATCCATTGATGTCAAAGTATGGACTTGGTTTTGATTATTATCATGCCAAAATTGAGAGTTTGGAATTTGGTATGGAGATTTTGAGAAAAAGAATTTGGCTTCTATACCTGTATGAAAAAACTTGAGATAGGGTGTGAAATTTTTGATATACGAACTATGCTTTAGGGTTTCATTATGTACATAAGTGATAAGTGGCATAGTATCTTAAGATATTGCTCTAACTATGTTCTACTTTCTTGTCTATCTCATTTGAGAATATCTAAATTTAAACTTCTGTGATTGGATTGGGAGTGAAGGAATTTATATGGTTAGAGTTCTAATTGTAATTAGTTACTTATTCTAATCCTTTGATTTTCCTGGTAAGATATCATTTGAGTTAAGTGAGTCGACGAGATGACATATTTAGCTGATATATATATATAAGAAAATAGGGATTCTTCGAAAGGAAATAGAGTTCCAAAGAGATTAGTTGAGCACTGGGAAAGACGATGGGAACAAGAATACTTGGAGAAAATTGAGCTACTACATAAGAACATAGAACTAAAAAAGAAATACGAAGGGATTCTGGAAGAGATGCGAAATAAGTTTGAATTAGTGCATTCGTCTAGTCGAATAGCATCTGAAGACATTTCTAGTAATAAAAGATAAATGGGGTGAAGAAAGTTCTCGTGATACTAAAGGGAAATGTAAAGAGATGTATAAAGATGAATTTGCTATGAAGGATAAAGAGAGGAAGAAAAGAAGGAATGGACACTTCAAGAAAAGATGTGTAACTGCTAAATGTGAAACATATAACAAAATTCATACGGGAATATGTTATTTGAAAACTGGTGCATGCTTTAGATGTGGCCAACTTGAACATTAAGGCCCAAGCCAAATGAATTTCGTGATGGAAGCAGTTGTAATAGTCAAAATTAGCCATTAGTAAGGTTTGGCCAGAAATAGTTGTAATTATTGGACTATGCGTAGTGAAATTTTTATGTTGTAAGTTGTATTCCCATTAGAAGCAGTGGACTTGGTACCTGATGTTTTAATAAGTAATATTAAATATTGGTGGTTGGGCAATATTGGATCCTTATCCATGAATCTCTTACTATAATTTAGTCTTGAAATTAAGCGAGAATTCTTCGTTTGTGGTTCGAAAGGATCGAAATTTTGGTTTGAGAGGATGATACAGATCTCGTGGTACAATGGTAAAGATGAAAGAGACCTTACGTTATCGATGATTAGTCAATATACAGTGTATACGTTTAAGAGTTAGTAAGAGTAGTAACCAAATTTCAAATTTTCTTTTCATCGAGATTAAAATTCGTGTCACTTCTCACCTTTTGATATTTTTACTGATTTTTCTTAGCATGATGTTTTAGCCATTGCATTATTACAATTATCTCTCTAGATTAATTATAGTAGTGGCATGAGTGAGGAGAAGCTTTTGAAAAGTAGAAAAAATCACTGTAGTATCAAGTTTTGTGAGCAAAAAAAAAGAATTTCGAAGACAAAATTCTGTTAAGGGGAAGAGAGTGTGAGGACTCGGAAAATTAGGTTGTATTTTATTTTATTTCATTGAATGCATTTTCATTACTTTAAATTATTGCCTTAATTTCCTACACATTTTATAAGTGAATAAAGTTTTTAAATCATTTTTCTTGTATAAGTTAGTACATGCTAAGTTCGTAGCGCATTATAGAAGTGGGACCCAGTAGTGAGTTGCGTAATAAATTTAGTGGACAAAATAGGTAATTATTTAAAAAGGTTTGTGTGACTAGAAGTGCTAAGAATGAATTAGAGGAAACCAATTTAGATAAGACCTTGGAGTCAAATGAGAGACAAAAAAAAGATCAAGCTTCAAAATCTAGGCCGACACTTGTCGGTCATCTAGTTAGTCTTTTGACCAAAACTATCCTTGGCTTTATTTTGAAAATTTGAAGAAAAAATCCTTCCTTCTTCTCCTCCTTGTGGCCGAAATATTGAGAGGAAAAACAGGAAAGAAAACTTCATTTTCTACCTCAATCTCTAGCTTGAATATTGAGTTTTAGCCAACAACTTTGTAAACTACTCCATAAAAGAGCTAACTAAGGAAATTTAAAGGTGTTGGTGGAGTGATTTTGGAGGAAGAAGCATTAAGCTACCATCTTTCTTGAGGTTCTAAGGTAACTTTTGCAAGAAACTTTTCTCTACTTCTAATACTTATATATTAGTGGTTTAGGGTTGCAAAATTGGTAGCTTTATGGGAAAATTTCATGGTTGAATTAGTGATTTGGAAATTTTTAGTTTTATGGTGAATTTTCTATCCATATATGATGCTTAAAGATTGTTCATGTTTTGGTAGCTTTGCTATGTGAATTAGCTAGCTTTTATATGTTAGTTTAACTTGCCTAAAGAAAATTCTAACTTGTGATTATGAATTTCAACTTAAGGTTTCATTTTCTAACTTAAGTAGGTGATGGCTATATGTTATATATATGCTTGATTTAATGAGTTGTTGGCTTGGTATGTATGTACTTGATTTGGGGGAATTTTGTGGTGAGAATGAAGCCTTGAAATGGTTGAAAAATTGCTAAACACAAAGGAAGTGCCGCTGAAAATTTGTCCGCAGGGAACCTTGGGCAGTCTTAGGAAAGCTGTTATATCTTGGTGTAAAAAAGTCAGAATTGAAGTCCAGTTTATTGCATTTGAAAATAGATTTAGAGTACATTCTACCGTGAAAATTTCATAATTTTTCTCAGTTCCTATGAATATCTATGATTTTTCAAAGTTGGCTGAATTTCCATACCTGTTCTGTCTTTTGACTGGATGAAGCAGCAACTGGAGGCTAGAATTTGATTGACTTGTGGTCTAAATCTTACAAAGGTATCTTCTGGGAAATTGTACCCTTTGAATCTATTTTCTGACGGTATAAATTTTATCAATTTTGGAGTTAAGAAACTTGAGATATGATTTTTCAAATAATATTGTGCAAAACTGGAAAATTCTGTTCTCTTAGAACCGTTCTTACTTTCATTTCCCACTTAAAATTTGGAGTTGATAAATCATTTTAGGTATGGGTTATGAGTGAAATTGAGGTTTAAGTGAAAGGAAATGAAGTCTTAGAAACCTTAAATTTTTCATGTATTTTTGTTTTGTATTGCTAGCCTTTTTAATATAGTATAAGACCACAGGACTCGAGAGAGTTCAAGAGGACGATCTGTGACGCCCCGAAAAGTATAAGAGTGAGAACCCGGAAATTTTCTAATTTTCTAGGGTTTATTTTTTTTAATCGCCCGCCTTTTCGACATTTTCTTTATTAGAAAAATTCCCCAGATAAAGTTTATGAGCAAAGATAGTTTTAAAATGATTTTCTAGTATCGGTTAGTTTTTGAGAAATTAAGAGCGTATTTTGAACGTGGGACCCGCAAGTGCGGTAAATGCATTATATTTTTGACAACTTGTTGGAATTTTGTATTAAGTGATATTATTTTACAAAGTGTTAAGATATTTGTATTGGAGAGACAAAAAGATAAGTTTTAAACCTAAAGGTGACAAGTGTCACCATAAGATTTAGTCTTGAGTTTGACTACTATTCATAACTTTACCATTTAATTAAATTGGCCAAAAATCTCTTCATTTTGCAAGCTTCTTGGCCGAATTCTCTTGCTCAAAAAAAGAAAGAAAAGCTCTCAATTTTCTAGTCTCCAATCTTGCCCAATCTTTCAATTAAACCGATTAATCTTCCAATTACTCCATAAAACCTCTTAGTTTGGTGGAGTTGAGCTTGGTTGTGAAGTTGTTTGGAAAGCTAAGGTGACTAGTTGCTCTAGCTCTTGTATTGCTAAGGTGAGTTGTGAAGGACCCCTCTCCTTCCTCTAATGATGTTCAATTCATGATTGGTGGTGGTATAAGATGCACTTTTATGGCTTATATCTTGATTTTGGTTGAATTGGTGAAGTTTTATAATTATTGGAGATTTTTCTGTTTTCATATGGATATGATTATGTGGTCATGTATGATGATTGGAAATGATATTTAAGGAAGCTAGAAGGTGGAAAAAGTGGTAAATTGCAAACAATTTCTGTTTTGGAAGAAATCTGGAAATTAGGGTTCTTGAAAATTACATTCTGCCCGAATTTATAGCTCATAGATAGAGGCCGAATTGGCCTTGTCTTAAAACATGAAAGTTGTAGGCAATGACATTTTAGAGGTGCCTACAAAATTTCAGGTCAATCAGAGTAGTGTAGAATGAGAAAAGTCGAAATTACTATTGCTGTTCTGGTTTTACCCGAATGTAAGAATTGCGCCTGTAATTGGTTGTTTTGGCTGGAATTGCTTCCGAATTGGTTGTTGAGGTCTTCTGATGAAATTTATCCCTGTTTCTTAGCTTTCAGATGGTTTTGGAATTTCTGGATTTGGACTTGGATAGCCTGATTTATGATGTTTCCGCTAGAATGCGTTCTGTGAATCTGTTTTTGTGATTCTGGTATGGTATCTTGCATTTTTGACCTGGTTACACTCGAAACTGGGTTGAGTGACCTTCTGCAATATTGTAGCCCTATCTCTTAGCTTCGACACGGTGGGTCTTGTACCTTCATCCGACAATCGTACCGCCTTTGGTACCATTACCGCAAAATGACGTCAAAACTATTTTTCTGGTTTTGAACTTAACTTTCATTTCCGGACTTTTCCCTAGCTTGACTTGTACTAGTACTACTTGGAGCTTGCTGAATGGCTATTGGATGAACTTGTTGTTGTGTGTGTACCTTTGGGTTGGAATGAGGACATAATGAAGCCATGATGGCTGGAAAAGTTAGCAAATTCAGGGGAAGTGCTGTCCGAACTTTGAAGGGATTTGTTTGCATTGAGTTTGTGATCTAAGACTTGGATTTGAGCAAGGCAATGTTATATGATGGATGATTTCTGAGCCGTGGAGGTGAGTGACCCTAAACTATTTCCAAAGTACTTGTGAAATGTTTCTTGCATTATTTATTCGATTGCATATCATGCGTGCTTGCATGTGGATTCATGACATGATTTGGCTTCAATGAGTTCTGGGAAAGTCTTGTGCTGGACACCAATGAGTTCAATGAGTTATGGTTCATGTTCATGTTTATTTGGAGCTTAAAAAGGGGCTCCCTCTTAATGTTAATGTTAAATGATCTATTTGAGCGTTGGGTGTTCAAGTGCAATGATTTCACTAGCTCACGAGAGCAATAAACGTACATTTGATCTCTGAATCATGACATCATCGAAATGATCGAAATGCAACATTGTGAAATATATTTGATTTCTGATTTTACTGGTTACTCGCTGAGCTTCTAGCTCACCCCAAAACATTTTTATTCCCCTCCACAGGGCTCAAAGCGAAGGAAGGACTTGTTGTACTTATTCATGTGGCTGGATGGCATATATCTTGTACAGTTTGGATTTGGAATCATTTTATGTATAGTTGGAAATTGTTTCCGCTTCGCTTATGATATGTAATTATTGGAGAATTTGATGTATATTTGAGATTTATATTGTAATTCATTTGAGGACTGTAGTGAACGACTGAGTCCCGGCGAGACCTGGGCAGGCAGCCCGCCGAACCCTCTGGTTCGCTTTAGGGGGAGATGGGGCTGTCATACGATCCAAGGTTAAAGTGAAGGGTTGCATATGATTGGTGAGTGTTCCAACTGTGTATTATATGCTCATTGTTGTTAGAAGTTGCTGGGTACTTGATTTATCGTCTCATAGGCAAGTGTGTACTTTATCGCACTTGACCTAACTCGATTAAACTTTTGATATTCTGTTAAAACATGTACTGGCCGTTTGTTATAATTGAAATGTGGCAAGAATCCGGCCACTTTCTGGCCGGAATGTCGGCCGAATTTGAGGCATTGAGCTCCAAAAATTTTAAGTTTTCCCCTATCAATCCAGCCTTGAATCCAGCCAATATTTGACTGGATTTGTGACCGGATTTGCTGAGAAAATTTCTGATTTCTGTAATTTTCTTCCAATTTTCTTGTTTGATCAGGGTTTTTCACCACTCGATTTTCAACTGTTTGGATTTGAAATACTTGAAATGCTTGAAGCATGCTATGCTGAGCTTATTTGTGACTTGATCCTGTTTAAGCGAGTGTGCTCTTATGTACACTCAATTAACCGGACTTAACTAAACACTTGATATCTCCTTCATGCATGAACAAGTAAGTTGATTTGTATATGACCTGTACATTGACTTGAAATACTTGGCATACTTGAGAATGTGAAGTGGTGGACATTACTTGTGATTTGATTATGGCGAGGCGAATGTGTCCTTATTCGCACTCGACCTCCATGAATTTGAATTAATCGATCCTGCATGTGGACTTGCATGTTTATGTGTATGTTTGTAGACCAACTACATTTCTCTTGTAGTGGTTGAACTGTAAACCGGCTACTACGCTCTTGTAGCGGTTGAATAGTAGACCGGTTACTACCCTCTTGTAGCGGTTGAATTGTAGACCAACTACATCTCTCTTATAGTGGTTGAACTGGGTCTTGGACCCTATCCGAGACGTTAGGTAAGTGGAAATCAAGATTACTTATGCCTATGCGTGAATGTAGGTCGGCAACGGCTGAATTGAGCCATCACTGGATCTCTTACTTTAGACCAGCCTCAGAGCGGTTGGGTAAGTTATAAAATCTTGGGTAAAGGACAAGTTCCTAACCTATTACTCATGACTGGAAGTCATCTCTGGAATACTGATATTTCAAAATACGGAGCGTTAAGTGAACAACTAACATCTCCAATTTTTACTGTGTGAGCATTAGATATCAGCCAACGACTCCATTACTGATTACTGAATACTTGGGGCTATAAGCTATATCCTAAATTTTCTGAATATCTGGGACGATAAGTCTAATTTAGGGTTAGTTGGTCGAATCGAGCCAGCAAGGGCTTGGTCAAGGAGATCGACGAATCTTGGGTACTTCTTGGACGTTCGGGCCCGGTAAGGGATTGATCGGTAGACGAAAATTGGTGTAAAGTGGAGATGTACGAATGTTATACTTTCATGGTTGACGGAGAGTCAACGGACCTTGATCAAGCTACTGTGGAACTTGCTTCTGAGAGCAACCTATATCCTTTGCTATGAATGTGTTCTTTACTGTACATTTTTGCATGATCTATCTGGCTACTTGCTTAATTAGATATTGGATCATGATCTATTTGAGTTTGAATTATTTCTTGATGTCTGGGTATGCAATATTGTCTCTTATTTTACCTGCTTGGTTACTTGGAACCTCATTGGATTTTTAGTTCATTCCATGCCATTTGTTTTCCTTACAAGGATGAGAACATGAGAAATAGAATTGAGGAAGGTCTCGATTTCTTCTAAATTTGTTAGTTGCTCATGCGAGCATTTCATAGATGTCTAGCAGACTTATTTGATTTTGGCAAGTTTAGCTCTTCGATTGTATTATAGATTGTGTGGACATTGGAAGTCCACGAGTGTATATATTGAAGGTTGTAATTAATATTGCTTTTATTATTGAGGTTTTATTTGTAAATTTTTGATACGTGTCCACCAAACCCTTGGGTACACCCAAGGGAGAGGTGGGGCTGTCACAGCTAATTAACTAGAATTTTAGTGAAAAGGCATATTTTGTGGTTTAAGTGGTAAAAATTACATTTTTATGAATTTTAATGGTGAAAATTTGATGTTTTGTAGGTTTAATGATTCAATCATCAAAGAGAGTGAATTGAGAACATTTGTGGCTGATTGTTGATGATTTCAAGTAGTTAAAAAAAGATATGAAGTGTAAAATATTCAAAAGAAGAAATGCAAGTGAAGACAGTTTTGACACTTTGGGGTATTTTGACTATATCCTGAGGTAAAAGAATCGTATTGAGGTGATTCTTATACCATTTTGAAATTAAGAGATAGATCTACATTTGGTATGAAGACATCAAAATCCAATCGATTGTTTTCCTTGTCAAAAATTTGAAATACAGAAGTGAATGTGCATGGTCGAAAGTTGAAACAGAGCTCTGATTAGTTGGTGGTATTTTGGTAATATCTCGGTCCATAGAGCCCCAAATTGGGTGATTCTTGAAACATTGGAAAGTTAACTCAAAGGGCTAGAACTTTCATATTTGCACAAGAGTTAGTTTTGTGACACCCCCACTTCTCCCAAGGGAGAAGCTAAGGGTATCTGCAGAATGCTTACCTAACTCTCGCCAGGACTCGATACAATTCCAATTCAAGCTTAAGATAAACAACCCAAGAATAACAGTCGAAGTAAGAAAAGTCACTTCCTTAAATAAAATTTCAAGTTTTACAACACAAGTTCTCAAAAGTCCATCACTTTTCCCAAAATACAATCACTAGAAGTCAACTAGTCAATTTTTTTTTTTGTAATAACCATGTTTATTATTATTATTTTTAAAATAAAGAGCTCATACACTTAAAGCCAACGCAGCAGACCCTACTCCTAGCTTCCTACATTCTAACCCTACGCAAGTTTGGAAGTCCCGACCGATCCAGAGCGAGGTCCCCTCTCACTACGCGGGGCAATTCACTGACTGATTCGTACGTCGATGTTATCCCTGAGTCCACTCCAATGTTGGCAAGATGATCAGCAGGTTTGTTCGCTTCCCGAAAGCAATGCGTCACCATTCTAAAGCACCTCCTATCTTTCAGGAGCTCCTGTAAATCCCCTCGCAATCTCCATGGGCACTGTGCTTTCCCTTGGATGATCTGAACCAGCACCAAGGAGTCAGATTCTAAATGCAAACTTGAATACCCACAACCAATAGCCAACCTAACACCAAAGACAAGCGCTTTTAGTTCCGCCTGCAAGCTTGTCAGCTCCCCAAAGAAACACGAGTACCCCGAGAGCAACCTCCCCTCGGAGCAGCGTAGGACCCCCCCACCCCCACTGCCTCCCAGATTACCTCTAGAGCAACCATCCGAGTTCAGCTTGACCACATGCTGCATGGGACATCTCCACCGAACCACCAAGGTTTTGTATGCCCTTTTCAGACCAGCTGCCATCTCAAAAAAACCTTGCCAATCTTGTCCACCCGGAATGCTGCCTTTAAATTCAAGGCAAAAAAGGTCATTAAGGTCCCTAAAAATTTCCGCACAAACGTGTCGTACAGGCAGCAGACGATCTTCAAACACAACTGTGTTCCGCATCTTCCATATATTCCAGCAAATTAGAGATGGTAGAAGGCGAAGAAGATATTGGAGATACGGGTTCCGAGTAGGCTGCAACCACCAGTGAATCACCTTGTGTCTTATTGTCGAGGCATTCCGACCCCCTGCTATCACCCCTTCGAAATACTCCCATGTTCTTCGTGCCACCTCCCCAATGCAAAAAATGTGATCAATAGACTCTTGGCATGGACGCAGACAGCAAAAACAGCGCGAAGGCCCCAAAATCCCAAGTTTATGCAACCTATCCATCACTGGCAGCCGGGAGCCTGCCAATCGTAGCATGAAGAAAGAAATCTTTGTCGGCAAACCATGAGTCCAGAGCAGCGAGTAGATCCAGGAACTATTTCCATCTTGGTGAGTAATCTGATAAGCAGATCCTAATGAGAAGTCACCCGAATTACTTGAGGTCCAAACCATGGTATCCGCTTGATCCAGCGAAGGAGGCACCACATCCAAAATCTGCCCCACCTATCGACTAGACACTACCGTTCGAAGCCGTTGTACATCCCAGCATCCCTGGTCAACAAACTCAGAAACTGCACCTTCCTGAAAAGTATCCACTTGATGACATAATGGACCCGTCCCCAACCAATTATCATGCCAAAAACTCACATCACCCCTAGCCAAAACCCAGCCTATATTCTGCTCAGCAATCCCCTGGATAGAAACCATCATTTTCCAAGTCCAAGAGTCCTTGGGAGAGACCTCAGCAAAGCAAGGGTGAAGATTGGGACAATATTTGTAGTGCATGAACTTGGCCCACAACGATTGCCGTAGCCGGAAGTGCCACCATAGCCTCATTGAGAAAGCGTCAAACACATGCTCCAGGGATCTCACCCCCGCGCCCCCTTGTCATATGGTCTACACAACTGGTCCCAACTTAACCAGTGAAAACGTGGCCCAGCCTCCGAAGAGCTCCATAGAAAATTTGCAAAAATTGTGTTCAACGTTCTAAAAATCGACTTGGGAGAGGTTGACGCAACAAATGTATGGATCGGCATAGAAGATAACACACTCTTTATTAGAGCCAGTTTACCACCATGTGAAAGCAGCCTCCCTTTCCATGACAATACCTTCCTCGTAACAGAGTCACAAACCCCCGAGAAGTAGCATTTCTTTCGCCGCCCCGCATATAGCGGGCAACCCAAGTATCTAACTGGAAACTCCTTTGACTGAAACCCAGTCATTGCTGCAATAGACCGTCTCCGGACCCTAGGGAAATTTTCATGAGTCACAACACAGCTCTTTTGTTGATTTACCTTTTGCCCTGACACAGAAACATAATCGTCCAAAGCCTGCATAACCAACCGCACTGACCGCTTCGCCCCACTAGAAAAGATAATATCATCTGCATAAGCTAAATGAGTGACAATCGGGCAACCCGGAGGAACTCTAAACGGTGCAAAGCCCTGATGACTACCCAACGAGTTGAGAAGTTGAGTGAGAACTTCAGCACTGATCACAAAGAGTGCCGGTGAAAGTGGATCTCATTGTCTCAATCCACAACTAGACTTAAAGAATGCTGGAGGCGCACCATTAATTATCACCGAGAACCACACATTCGAAATAAGCCTCCATATCATATCAATCCACACCTCACCAAACCCAAACCGTCTTAACACTTGTATCAGGAAAAGCCAAGAGACCCTATCGTAAGCTTTGGCCATATCAAGTTTCAACACCACATTGCCTCCTCTATTCTTCCGACAACTATCTGACACCAGCTCCTGGGCCAACAAGAAATTGTCAAAAATTTGCCGACCCTTCACAAAACCACTCTGCTGAGAGAAAATAATACCCGGTAAGACTTTTGCCAACCGAGCCGCCAAGATTTTTGAAATAACTTTGTTGACAAAGTTGCAGAGGCTTATGGGACGAAATTGGTAAAAATCTTGAGGAGAGTTTACCTTCGAAATCAGTACAACCAATGTCGTTGTAACACTCTTCAGCAACTCATGACCACAAAAGAAACTCACCACCGCTTCATACACATCATTGCCCACCACCTCCCAAGCAAAGGTGAAGAACCTACCCGTGAATCCATCAGGGCCCGCCGCACTCTCCCCATCCATGGTGAACACCACCTCTTTCACCTTCCCCATAGATGGGAGGCGCTCCAAATCAGCATTTTGTTCGCTCGAAATGATCTTGGGAATCATGTCCAGAATGCTTCACGATCCCCTACAAGGGTCCGCCGAGAATAAGGACTTAAAGAACTCCACTGCCTCTACCGAAATCTACTCTTCGTCTGTCAACCACTCCCCTCTAACGCTCCTGATTCGGTGTATGATTGACTTGGATCTTCTTTCCGCAACCACAGCATGAAAGAACTTTGTATTTTTGTCCCCATCCTGGAGCCATTTGATCCTGGCTTTTTGCTTCCAATATGCCTCCTCTTTGATTAGTGAGTTTCGCATTACCGCATGGGCTTCCTGCAAGGCTAACCAATGCCGTTGTGAGGGGTCAGTATCAAAATCTGTCTCTGCCACCAATACTGCCTCCTCTGCCTGCTTCACAGCATCGAAAATATTACCAAAGTGCTCACGCGATCACAGTTGGATGTCCCGTTTGGTGAGTCGTAACTTGGCCGCCAAATGCTGCAACGGCCTCCCTGGGCAGTAGACTGCCCAACTTTTCCTATTGACATCCAATAAATCCTCTTTCGATGTCCAGACGTTTAAAAAACAGAAAGGTTTAGGCTTATTATCCAGTCTAGTCGAAGCCGAAACAAGGAGAGGGGCATGATCCGAAGGCTCTCTGCCTAGATGCTGAACCGACATACTCATCCCCAATAGAGCCACCTTAGGATTACAAAGTAATCTATCTAGCCGATTCCAAATGCAAGCTTGCCCCCCTCTGTTATTACACCATGTATATCGCGACCCTGAGAATCCAACATCGCTGACCCCCGCCATAGACATAAACGTGCTCAGTTCCACTCCTTCATCAGCACGAAACGGCAGCCCCCCTCTTTTCCTCTTCACTCATGATGACGTTAAAATCTCCTGCCAATAACCATGGATCATCCCTTGGATTATCTTCTAACAAAGCCAACCAAAACAGGACCCGCTCTTGCTCCGTGCACTTTGCATGGACGAAGGAGAAGTACACTGGACCTATGAGCAGCTGAGAAGAGATTTTAAGAGTAAGATGTTGGGGGGATTCCCTAGCATGCTCACAGTAGAAACCATTTCGATAAAACACCAAAATAGATCCCTCCCTATCCACCACCCAATTATCCATTTTGAGATGAGCACATATAATTCGGATGTCACCTGGTGAGACCTTCAGCTCACAAATTGCCACTAGTTGAACCGAAAACTCATCAATGATCCATTTTAATCTGCGAAAATTTGGAGTCCGCGAAATACCCCGAATATTTCAGAATAACAAATTAATCATGAGACAGTGCAGAAAAGGAGTTAGAGCACAATTTGGACTTCGAACGCAATGAGCAATCCGTTGGGGCCCGAGACCCCGCACCCTTACGCCTAGTTTTATTAGCCAATATAATGATTTCCCCATCGGACGGGTTTCCCCGAACCTGTTGAATTATTGGGTCAAGATTAAAGATATCGATCACCAAAGAACTAGACTCACCTTGGCGTTCGATTACTTGCCCCCGAGGAGATAAACTGCCAGCTCTTTGTTCTGCCCTGGAGATATCCTCATCCTCAAACTGCCCCTCGAATACCACCTCCTCCTCCCCCATCACTACTTCAGTCCTGGGCTCCTCCACAACTAGCAACGCTGCGCCAGACCCTGCTTCATGACCCCCATCCAACTCAGTAGCACCAGCCCGCAACTGCCTCGGGCTGTTTAGAGGGCACAGAACATCCACGTGACCTACTGCACCCTTCTCCTCCACCGAACAGCAAGCCACCATAGGCGCCCGCTGCTGCAATCCCTCCACACTCTCCACGGGTGGCCCGTCCTGTCCCTCCGCGACACCACCCTGCAATGCTCGCTGACCTGCTACTGTCGAGGTCTCACCCAACAGACTGGCCACCCCATCGTGTTGTCGTCGCACACTTGCAGCATTGTTCCGTACCTCTGTCCCAACAGACCCACCATCCGTAGATTGCAAGATTGGAAGGACAGAGTCCTTGCCCATCTCAGTGGGCATTAATGGGACCCCTTCGGCAGACCCCGACAGTGTACTCGCTGCTGGTGCAGCTTTCTTCCCCACCCGCTCTACCTTCAATTCTGGATACAGAACATTACATTCATCCCTGTCATGACCCTGTCTGAAGCAGTGGTTGCAATACTTAGGCAAACGTTCTGGGGTAAGCTCCTGCCAGAAGCCTCCATGCTCGCCATTACCAATCCAGATTCTTCCCGGAAGAGTCTGTAGCAAATCAATCTCCACACACACCCTAGCAACACTAGGACGAACACCAGAAACTGTAGCAGAATCCACAAACAATGGCTTACCAAGGCAACTAACTATCTGAAATAGACACTCCTTGTCGAAGAGATGGATCGGCAATTTCGGTAGCTGAAACCAAACTGGAACGACCGATGGCTCACGATCCACATGGAATGCAGGGGACCATTTAAACACTCTCAGCGGTGCATCATGGATATACCAGATACCTCGAGACCAAATCCTGTGAAAGTCCTCGTTCCCCAAACGAAGAAGAATATGTCTAGAATCCAACAAACCCACCAAAGCTGTTTCCTTGAGGTCCAACGACAGAAAGAACTTCCGGATCACATCCATGCTGGGCCTTCCCTTTGAGAACTTGCCGACCAAAGTAAACATAAAAGGGACGGACAACGCTTCCAGATCAGCTTGCGCAAACGAGATAGCCGGCTCTCCACGATAAGACGACCGTGTAGCCTTGACACTGAGCAGAGGCTGATTCGACGCAGGCTTAGAGAACAATTCTGGAAAGGACTTCTTCGAGAAGGAGAGCGAAGAGAGGTGCCCTCCTGGCAACAGCCGGGGGGCAACCGTGGCCGCCATACAACTCCCAGGCAGAAACCCTAGGCCAAAGGCGGCGGTTCTCTTGGTTACGGCAGAGAGCAATTTCAAAACTGTTATTCCTCTAAATTGCTACTAAAAATACTCTAATTCAGGAAGTAGATGAACCAGGCCATCCTTCCCTTCCTGACATGACTAGTCAATTACATCCCAAGATTCTAATCAAAAGTAATCAAGTCGACTTCTCCAAAATTCTTTCTATTCCAAGCTCCTGTTAAGGAAAATAAAACTAATAGGGTGAGTGAAACGCTCAGTGAGATCAAGAAAACATGCAAACACATAGTTCACATAACCATGATATTTGTACAAGAATTAAAATAAGAAAGTTCAAGTAATTCATAAATAATAATAACACACATTCAATAAGGATACAGGAGCTCTCAGGAACTAAATTCTACTTGTTGTACCAAGACTTGATCAAAAACTTCCCCGTGATGACACTCCATCAATCGGGTAAGTATTAAATCCATAGAATTTCACTTACTTCACAATTCCCGTTTACCGTTACACTCCCTGTCCCGGGCCCGCTCTTCTATTAAAGGCACAACTACTCGAGTAGGTCAAGCGAGATATCTTAATAGATCAACCTTATGATTATCTCATGGTTCATCGAGCTTGTCGACTAAGCTCTTGCTGGCTCGAGTCGCTAGGTCAGCCAATTGAGATTTGGGCGTCCCCCAATTACCGTTATAAGTCAATGAGATTCACTCCAATCGACAAATACCGTTATAAACCGATGAGATTCACTCCAATCGGCATTAATCAACCACATACAATTGAATTATGAGCAATTCAATTCCATAATCAATTAAAAGAGAACGAGTGCGATAAAGTACACACTCGAATCGACAATTATAAATCATTTAATCCATAAGAAGCAATTCACATAATTGGCAACTATTCATGCACTTGACACTCACCAATTCAAAATAAGGGAGTAAGTGCAAATAAGATCTTTAGTGGTCGGCTCCGATATCCTCTTAAGTGCCTGAAGAAATAAAAATTAACTATCACCCATAAATACTTGCAAACTCCTTGCCAAACAAGGAAGAATGTATACTTGTTTAAAACTAAGACAGTGTCTCAGAATAGCTTTGATATCTCGAAAATCGAGCTTCAAAAGTGAGGATTTAAAATCACAAGAGAAACTTGCATCCTCTATGAAAATGTGTTTAAAACGGATAATCAATATTGAAAGACAATGAAAAGTTCTCAAAAAAACTCATTTTCCAAGAAATCATAAAATTTCAGCTTTGCGCGATAACTTGATAAAATCAGATCTTGAGTTTGGTACGTCAAAAAATGGAAAACTTTATACCGTTGGAAACTAGATTCATAGTACTAAAAGTTCTTACCAGACATTTTTCCAAGATTCCAAACCACAAGAATTCATTTTTCAACTCAAAGTTGCTGATTCAAGAAGGTAAGACAGAACCAGTCTTGGTCTTCAGTAATATTTGGAAATTCGGCAAAATCCACAGAAAATGAACTAGCCTTTGAAATTTATAAGAAAATGATAGTCCCATACAAAGTTTCAAATACAACAAGCAGAACTAAATTCGAAGTTTTGAACAACAAGATACAACAGTTGGAAGTTGGTTGATTTTTGTAATCTGATAAGTGAATTTCCAGATTTGAAGAGCAATCTTTGGGGCATTATTTGAGTATCGAAATGATATTGAAATCACACCAAATTTGGTACGCTTAAACTTCCATATATGTACTAATTTTCTATAAACATTCAGGTAAAAACTTGCACAGGAAGACAGTTAACGAAATGACCAAAATTTGTAAAATGCTTCAAGGCTAATCTGCCAACCGTAGTTCTCTTCCTTTCTCAAAAGTTTTGTCCAACAAAATCAGCCCCAATTTGCTCCAATTTTGAAACCAATGTTCTATAATAGGCAATTTTTGGTTAAATGACACTAAAATTTTTGAAGTATAACATCCCAAAACAGATTTGACCATTCGGTCAGCAAGGAAGGGAAAAGTTTTCAATTTCCAGCTTTGTCGTATTTTTGAAATCAAACCATATCTATCTCTATACAACTCCAAATTGAGAATAGTTTATAGCATTGGAAACTAGGTTCCAAATGCTACAATTCATCAGAAGATATCATTTTGAAAATCTTTTCACAAATGGAACAAAATTGAGCTACAAGATGCAGCTTCCAGTTTCATTCGAATAGACAATCAAAACAGAACAGCCGACTTTGCCGATCTCTATGGTTCACTCAAAATGAACTAGCAGGGGATTTTTATACCGTTGAAAAGCAATGAATGTCTAATTTTTAATGCCATAAACGACACTCAATTTTGACTTTTGTACAAAGAGTTATATTTGGACAAAGAAGCATTGTCCGAGTACCCTGCTATGTGTTTTCCAGGTTTGGAATCTACACCAAAACTCAAGTTTTACACAACCATTCAATATGATTTTTGAAAGGCACTTTGCACACAAAATATACAACATATATTCATCAATTTCACAGTCAACCCATCAAAATTTTGAAACAAAAACAGAACAACATGACCAGAATTTTTGGCCAGCTTGCCCTTCCAACTTTTCTTCGATTTCTCTCCACTTTATACCGTAAACGTCTCATTTATCACATAAACAACCATAATCAAACATTCATGCCTCAAGTCAGCTACCTAGATTTCTCATCAAGACAGCTAGCCTATGATTTAAACCAAGAAATAAAGTTCCTCAAGTCCGCTAGCCTATACACGCGATTAGAGTTTCAAACCCATGAAGATTAACCGCTAAACTTTGGAGAAATGAAAAGATTAAAGAGATGAAGTGATTACCCTTGGAACCCTAGATGAATATCAAATTTTTCATCAAAAATTCTCCAAGAAAATCCACAAGATTGCTCCTTGTTCCTAACTAGAGTGGTACTCCAAGTTGTGAGTGATTTGGTGGAGGAATTGTGAGTGAAATGGAAGCTAGAAGATGAAGTTTTTCTTTTCCTTTCTTCCTCCTTGATGGCTGGCTGAAAATGGAGAGGGATATGAGAGAGATGAGAGTTTAATTGTTGTGGCTTGTCTTGGAAGATTGGAGGGAAAAGTGGTGGTTAAGTTTGGCAAAAGTCAACTTTGAATAGCTGTCGCGCAAGGGTTTCGTACCACCATTTTCTCTCGGGTTTGATACACTCATGCATTAATCCTCCAAGGTACTTCCTCTAACACTGTAATTACTTCCTCTTACTAGTCTAATATAAATTTCTCAAATCTCCAATTTGTCGTACCGGCGCGACTCTCGGAAAATTATTGACGCGCGCGCGGTAAATGCTTAATTAGAACTCATTCACATCTAATCCCTAAATTAACTTTTCTTAGTCTATTATTGATCACTCTTAATTCTCCAAGGTTATTGCACTCTTGGACCGAACATCACCTCGAAAAACGTGTACTCATTATTCCTTACTAAACGAGTCTCCGAAGAAATTAAATTTGCTAACGGGACGTTTTAAAAATGTAAGTGGAATATTATTCCATGTAACTGGATTTAAAATAGTTGAAATAAGTTATTCAGAGAAAATAGGTAGATAAATAATTAAATAAACCAGTAAAATAAAATAAAAGGAAGTAAAATTCGGGTCCTCACAACCTTTCCTCCTTAAAAGGAATTTCGTCTTCGAAATTCACACCTAGGATTACATCATACCTTAATTGCTAGACTTATCAAATCGATCAACAACTTACACTCTTTTACCCATATCTCACAATTTCTATCCACCCAATTAGCAATCAAATTTTGATCCCCAATAAGAGTTTTAACTTCCAAGTCATAGGATAACTTAATCGGCCTCACGTCTATCCCACTTATGAATCTAGCGTTTGTAAAAGAGTGTGTCATACCATATTCACTTATAACCTTAGCTAAGAAAATTCCACCAATGTTAAGTACATACTCCAACTTTTTCCAAAATCCAAGATACATGATCTCAACATGTCCTCAAGGGTCTGAATTGTCCTCTCGGACTGTCCATCAGTTTGTGAGTGGTAGGTAATGTTAAAATTCAATTTAGTTCCTAGCATTTCTTGCATCTTCTGCCAGAACCGATAAACAAACCGAGGTCACGGTTAGATACAATACATACTGGTGTCCCATGTAGCCTTATAATCTCATCCAAATATAGCTTAATTGTGACGCCCCCTCTTCTCCCTAAGGTGAACCAAAGGGTATCGGCGGGACGCCTGCCCAGCTCTCGCCAGGACTCACTACAATCCTTAATTCAAAAGTTCGGTATACTTCAAATAACTTCAATACATAATAAAAGTACTCCAAAATATCTCACACTTACAATTAATCAACTCTCAAGCTTAATACAACCCAAAAGAATATTTACTACAGCCATCTGTTGTAATACAACTTAAAGTCTTCAAAAGAAAGAAATCTAATACTATTCACGAGCACTCTTGGTCTCGAACCCTGTTAAAGAAATCCAAAACGTGGGATGAGCTACACAGCCCAGTGAGGTTCCAAGACACTCTAGCAGTTCTAATAAATCAAGTAATTGAGCATACCGCATGTATGGTTCAGGGTTGCACGTTGACATATGAATATGAGACAATTATCATTCTACGAGTAATTTGAACATATCACAAGTATAGCACATTTGCATAAAACGGTTATCATTATACAAAATAAACACACATTTGAAGGATACGGTGTTCCAGTGGAACCATTTCGGTCATCTGCACCTTATGACTTCTGATCCCCACGGTACGGTCTGGCTATCGCCTTATCCCTCCAGTGGTAATACTCGAGTATACCGAAACGGTGGCCCAGGGTTCCAACCTACCTGACCGAGCCCAGTCCTGGCTCGAGTAGGTCAGTAACCAAGGGCAGGGCCCAAGTTCAGTTTAGAGCTTACAACATGCACAAATAATCAAATAACTTGTCGAACGGTAAAAATTTATTCTTTTGGTAGGTCGAGTGAGATAAAGTACACCTCGCCTTAAAATGGTGGATAATTTCATATGAGTAATTACTAGCAACAATTAACACATAAACATGTAAGCAATATTTGATAATTTCATGTGAACATGTAATTTACGGTAATCAAGTAATCAAGTACCAGGTAATCAAGTAGATAGGAGAACGGTAAGTAATTACGGTAAACGGTTAACGGTTGACGGTTAACGGTTAACGGTAGTAATCACGGTTAATTGGTAGACATTAGTCATTTTAATAGGCCGCCATTGGCCGTTTCTCCCTTTTACCATTTAAGAGTCGAGGAGATTCACTCCAACCGACTTATGCAGCCATAGCATATTTAATCATTTAAACACATTACAGAAATATGCAAATAAAGTATTTCATGTCGAGTAATTTAAGTATACCTTACTTTAATATGCATGAGTATGGCAAATACTTAACATGTAGCACTTAACACTTAATGATCATGGAATAAACATGTCATAGACTTATTCAAATTACGTACTCCTATATGGAACACCCACCTATTCCAAACAAGTGAGTACGTGCTCGAACAAGTGTTTAGGCGTCTGCTTCGAGTTCCTCTTGAAGGTTCCCTTGAGCGCCTGAGCAAATAACGATTAACTATTATACATTATCACTTAGAATTCCCTACTTATCGAGAAGATTGTACTAGTATTCACTCTAAGGAGAATTCATAAATTGAGCCTTAGTCATTCATAATCGAGGCTCGGAAGTGGCATTCAAAAACACAAGAGAAATTTGATTTTCGCCTTTGAAATCAAGTGTAAAACGGTCTAGCAATATCGGAGGAAAATGGAGAGTTTGAAACCCTCAATTTCCTTTAAGTTCGGAAATTTCAGATTCGACAAGTAAAATTTGAAAAATCAGATCTCACTCTCTACGAGTCCAAAATTGGAAAACTTGGTACCGTTGGAAACTACATCCAAAGTACTAAAAGTTTCTAGAAGACACTTTTTCATGATTCCAAATGGATGACATTCAAAAGTGGGCTCAAAGTTACTGCTTTAGAATACCAAGACAGTTTCAAGGTTGGTTTTTGGGCAAATTTGGAAATTCGGTAAAATTCACACATTCTAAACTAGCCTCTGAAATTTGGAAATCTATTAGAATTGTAATCCAAGTTTAAAACACAAAAATTGGAACAAGAATCGGAGTTTTGAGCACCAAGATATAGTAGCTCAAAGTTGCTGAAAAATCAAAACTTTTAGGAAATTTCCAGGTTCAAATCACAAACTTTGGGACTTTGGTTAAGCATTGAATGGGACTCGGAATGGCACCAAATTTGGCAGTATTACACTACCATATAAGGTCTATTCCTCTGTCAAATTTCATGAAAAAATACGTACGGGAAGTCGGTTAACAAAGTCACGAAAGTTTCTAAATTTTCAAGGCAAAGCTGCCTTGTGCTACCATTTCCCTTGTCTAAAACATTTGGCCAATGAAAACACCTCAAATATGGTTTATTTGTTTAGACAAAGTCTAGGAAACATCCAAAATACATTTGGTAGGTGATTAACACCAAGAATTTCAAAACAACAAGTCCCAATCAAGATTTAGGCATTTACTAGTCAAAAAGAGGGTTTTTACTCACTGCATCAGTTTCGAAATATGGCCACAACTCACTCAATTCAAGTTGGAATTGAGCATGGTTGGTGGCGTCGAAAACCAGATTCATAAAGCTACAATTTCGTAGAAGAAATCATTTTCAAAATATGTCCACGACTAGCTCATATTTGACCATCAATTTGCTGCTCAAAACAGAGCTTCCAGTGAACTAGCGAAACAGGACAGTCAAGTTCAAATGATTGGTACGGTTTACTCGGGTGGAATCAGGATGTGAATTTTATACCAATGGAAAGATGGGAATGTCTAGTTTCCAGTGCCATAAACGGCACTCAATTTCGACTTCGGACCAAAACGTTATGGCCGAAACAAAAAGACTGCCTGAGCAATCCGGGAACAATTTCCATTTCTGCCATACTTTGGAAATCAACACATTTGATCAACCAAATCATGTTATTTTTCAATGAAACTTTCTACACAACTCATAAAACATGTATACATCATAAACAAGTCATTAGAACCTCAAAAATTTGTACTAAAGTGCACGAAATTCATAAGGGCAGAATCGGAATATTTTTGCTCTTCACCTCCTTTGAGTTTCTTTTCATCAATACAACTTATTTCCACTAATTTAAGTACTAAATCAACATTAATAACATCAAAACTCATGAAATCAGTCCTCAAGTCATTGTGGGAGTTCATAGAGCCCACACATCAAAATCCAACATAAATAAAGTTACCCACATGGAAATACAAGCTTATAAGTGCAATACTACTTCCATAAACTAATATTCAAGGGGTTGATCGTCATTACCTCCTTAGATGATCAAGATCAGAAATTTTTGGTCACTTTGAGCCCCAAGAAAACCGTGGAAATGAAGCTTTCTTCCTAGCTTAAGTGAATCTCCAAGTTGTTTGCAAGTTGTAGTTAAATTTTGGAGTGATTTGGGTGAGAAATGAGAGAGTTGTTGAAGAAGAATTTTGGTTGTCTTCTTCCTTGGGGTGATGCACGCCTGGTAGAGGAGAAAAGAAAGGTTGTTGCAGCTGCAAAAGCTTCTTGAGTAAGCTTAAGAATGTGTGGCTAAGAATTCTCCACAAGTCAACCAAGACTAGTGCGCGTATGCGCGCGTTTCGTGCTCGTTTCCTCTCGGGTTTGTTTCACTAGTGCACTAAACCTCCAATGCACTTGTATTCATACTATTATTATTCACTCTTAATAGTCTAGAATAAATTTCTTAATTCTCCAATTAACCGCTCCGACTCGATATACGCAAATTTTCAATGTTTACGCGCTACAGCGAAACCTCTAAGAAATTCTTATAACGATAGTACTACTACTAATACTTGAGTATTTAAACCTAAAAATACCTATTTTTAAGACTGATGTATAAGTCTCCAATTTTTCAAACTCACTGTATCCCCAAATCGATCACTGTCTCGAAAACGCGTATTCACTATTCTCACTAAACGAATTTCCAAAAATTAATTTCCATAACAAGTCATTTTAAAAATACATGAAAGTCATAGTTCCATGTAATTGGGTCTAAAAAAGTTAGAAAATAATATTTGGGGCAAACAGGCAATTAAATATTTAAATAAACTTGTAACAGGAGTTTAAAATAAATAAATTCTTTTCGAATCCTCACGACTTTTCTTAATCTACTATTGATCATTCTTTTTTTTTCAAAATTAATACACTCTCAATTCAAATATAGTCTTGAAAAATGTGTACTCGTTGTTCTGAACTAAACGAGTTTTCGAAAAGTAACTTTTCTAACAAAACGCTTTAAAAACATAAGAGAGGCATTTTTCCATATAAATGGATTTTAAATAGTCGAATTAAATAATTAATTAAGCCAGTAAAATAAAGAAAATTTCGGGTCTTCACATTAATTAGATTCTCCAATGAGTATTTCATACTAATCGGCGGGAAATGAGTAGATTTGGTCAATCTATCTACTCTCACTCAAATGGTGTCGTGACCTCTTTCAACGAGTGTAATTCTTTGATCATCAATTTTGCTACTTGCACTTGACGACTTAAAGCATCGGTTACCACATTGGCCTTCCTTGGGTGATAATTGGTCGTACAATCAAAATCCTCTAAAATTTCACCCATCTATGATGTCTCAAATTCAACTCCTTTTGAGAGAATAAATACTTAAGGTTCTTGTGATCCGTGAAAACCTCAAAAGTCACTCTACACAAATAATGTCTTCACTTTTCAAGGTAACACTACTGCCGCTAACTCTAAATCATGGGTCGGATAATTCCGTTTATGAGATTTCAACTTACGGAAAGCATGCGTATTCACTTTTCCATGATGTATCAATACTCATCCTAAACCATCCTTGGAAGCATCTGTATAAGTTGCAAAACCATCTCCTCCGCTCGGTAAGGCTAACACAGGTGCCTCGGTTAAGTACTTTTTCACTCTTGAAATTCTTCCTTAGATATTGTATGACCTAGAAAGGTTATTTCTTTCAACCAAAAGTCACATTTATTTCACTTAAGAAAAGTTGGCGCTCTCTTAGGGTTTGTAAAACTATCCTCAGGTGCCACTCATGATCTTATTACAGGTCTAAAAGTGTGGGACAATAAAGTAAATATACATTTAAGCCGTAAAATCAAATAAAACAAAGTAAAATTGTATAAGTCGTAAAAGATTATGATAGTTACACCAAGTGAGGATAATTCATCAAATCATTTCAAAAGAAAGGGGAGACAAATAAAGTCATGGGAAAATGTGCTAAGTCACGAATGTACGAAATACCAAAAGGACTTTATCTCCTACACAAAAGATTATAACCTCAAGAGTGCTAGTCTAGACTAGGGTAAAACTACAACCTCAATCTCTCGAGTGGAGTCAAAACCATCCCCACTCATAAAACTTTCACTACTTGGACCCCTTTTTCATTAGCATTAATTACCCCCATCTAGCACTCGATTGCTTTGTAGCGGATCTAACTGGCTGCTGAGTATTTCCTCCTTTTGTTAGGGGTACTAAGGCAACTTACAATCTGATGTTCGGCACTACCGCACTTCAGACATTTTCCTTGCCTCTTCCAGTACTCAACCTTAGTGTGGTTAGACTTGCCACAATATCCACATGTCACAAGAGAAGTCAAGGCCTGACCAGTTTGAGAATTTTCTTTGTATTTCTTTTCCAGTTATACGTTCTTGTATAGCAATTTAATTTTCTCTGCATATTCTTGTTTCCACCGTCCTTCCCAGTAGTCAGCCAATTTCTTTTGAAACTCTATCTCCTTTCAAAGAATGTCCATTTCCTTACGCATGTCTTCCAAATTTGTCATCTCACCGGTTGGTTTAAGTCAACTGCCAGCCTGCCAGGCAAATCAAGGGATCAAAATAAGTAACTATTTACAATGGAAGCTCTGGTCATACCACTCTTTCATTATTTTACTTATAGGTTACCCCAACATATAAATCTTAACTGTTTTCTACTTAAATGGACGAGCTCTTGAGTCTCCACAAGATTACTATCATTACTTATAAACATAACGAAATACGGAGATTTTATTTCATAAAAGTTCAACACCCTAATTCACTCTCCAATACTCACTTATAAAGTTGCTCGAGAAGAAACCCTAACATCTTGCTTTCACTAGTGCCTTATTTTATCCCCTCAAATCAATTCTACTATTTCGATGTTAGATTCTCCGTGAAACTTAGATGGCGAACTTCATGAATCCATCTATCCTCACACCTCTCTTGGTTCCTAGGTTGGTTGATTGGTTTAGAACCTTGGCACTCAGTTAACCGTGCTAAGATATCAATCATACAGTTAATGGTAGTAACTACGTAATTATCCTCTTCACTTCTAGGGTTTTGGTTCGGCCCAATGCCATTCCTTAAACATCCCCTTGAGTTTGGGGTTGCTTAACTCCTCGCCCTCGGTCCCCTTTCACTTCTTCGGCCACCCATAAACTTAATATTCATAAAGACATGATGTAAAATAAGTACACATAAGCGAAATTTGAAAATTGACACTTTGATCATGCAAAACGAAAATAAAAAGGGTGACACCGAAATAATTGCAAATGTGTACAATCCATAGCATAGATTTGAAGTTATAAATCAATAAGGTCAAGCACCTCGTAAGTAACGTTCAATTGCTTTCAAAGGTAGTAAGCATAGTTAAGCAAAATACAAAATGCAATGGCCTTTGAACAAGCACCACCCCGACTATCCTCGATAAAACTTTTAAAGTAGTCTAAATCACTAGTTTAGTGATTGGCAGAGTCAAAAGTCTCTGCTATTCCAGTAGGATTATTTTCATCTTCAGCACAAGGAGTTTCTACCTCATGTCCTTCGTCGAGTGTCTTGCCATTCATCACTTGTTCGTCCAATGTAACACACTTGGCCATCATCCCCTCAATCCGGTCTTCTAATGGTCTCCTAACTTCATGTACTACCCTAACAAGTAAGTGCTTAGCCTCCTGAAGCTGCTCACGAGGAGTCTCAGTCTTTTTCCGCCCCTCCAGTACCTTCGTCTCCAATTCATGAATTCTAGTAGTCTGGGCATCCACAGTTGCCCCAAATCCTTGATTATCCCCTCGAACTACCCTATTTTCCTCGGATAATCGCTTCCGATCATCGATTATCGCTAACACCACGTTATTTGGGTACGAGGAAGTCCTCTAGTAGTCACATAAAGGCGTAGTTCGGCAAGTTGGGTTATGTCTCCAACGAGATCCCTTAGGCCCTTCTCGACAATGGACCACCGGAAGGCGACCCCGAGACGGCTCAATACCACCATTACCTTCCATAACTTACACTTAAAATTAAAAACTTAGATGGATCCAAGTATACTAAATAAACTAGATTTGATCATTTTGTACTATCCCACATATCTCTCATAAGATCAAGACTCCTAATTATCCACGAATTCAAACCTAGGCTCTAATTTTCATCCCTACAAGCGATCACTTAACTTTCAAACCAGTTCCACAGTCCGGCATCCTAAACTTTTAAGCCTAGGATACACTACAAAGATCTGAAGCGTAAGCTCTGATACCAACTGTGACGCCCCCACTTCTCCCAAGGGCGAACCCAAGGGTATCTACGGAACACCTACCTAGCTCTCGCCAGGACTCGATACAATTCCAATTCAAGCTTAAGATAAACAACCCAAGAATAACAGTTGAAATAAGAAAAGTCATTTCCTTAAATAAAATTTCAAGTTTTACAACACAAATTCTCAAAAGTACATCATTTCCCCCAAAATACAATCACTAGAAGTCGACTAGTCAATTACATCCCAAGATTTTAATCAAAAGTAATCAAGTCGATTTCTCCAAAATTCTTTCCATTCCAAGCTCCTGTTAAGGAAAACAAAACTAATGGAGTGAGCGAAACGCTCAGTGAGGTCAAGAAAACATGCAAACACATAGTTCACATAACCATGGTATTTGTACGAGAATTGAAATAAGAAAGTTCAAGTAATTCATAAATAATAATAACACACATTCAATAAGAATACAGGAGCTCTCAGGAGCTAAATTCTACTTGTTGTGCCAAGACTCGATTAAATACTTCCCCGTGATGACAGTCCATCAATTGTGTAAGTATTAAATCCATAAAACTCCACTTACTTCACAATTCCCATTCACCGTTACACCCCCTGTCCTGGGCCCACTCTTCTATAAAAGGCACTACTACTCGAGTAGGCCAAGCGAGATCTTTTAATAGATCAAGCTTATGATTATCTCATGGTTCACAGAGCTTCTCGACCAAGCCCTTGCTGGCTCGAGTCGCAAGGTCGGCCAATTGAGATTTGGGCGTCCCCCAATTACCGTTATAAGTCGATGAGATTCACTCCAATCGACAAATACCGTTATAAGCCGATGAGATTCACTCCAATCGGCATTAATCAATCACATACAATTCAATTATGAGCAATTCAATTTCATAATCAATTAAAAGAGAATGAGTGTGATAAAGTACACACTCGACTTGACAATTATAAATCATTTAATCCATAAGAGGCAATTCACCAGTGCGATAATGCACTTGACACTCACCAATTCAAAATAAGGGAATAAGTGCAAATAAAATCTTTAGTGGTCGACTCCGAGATTCTCTTCAAGATCCTCTTGAGCGCCTGAAAAAATAACAATTAACTATCACCCATAAATACTTACAAACTCATTGCCAAACAAGGAAGAATGTATACTTGTTTAAAACTAAGACAGTGTCTCAGAAGAGCTTTGATATCTCGAAAATCGAGATTCAAAAGTGAGAATTTTAAATCACAAGAGAAACTTGCATCCTCTATGAAAATGAGTTTAAAACGGATAATCAATATCAAAAGACAATGAAAAGTTCTCAAAAAAACTCATTTCCCAAGAAATCATGAAATTTCAGCTTTCCGCGATAACTTGGTAAAATCAGATCTTGAGTTTGGTACGTCTAAAATGGAAAACTTCATACCGTTGGAAATTAGATTCATAGTACTAAAAATTCTTAGAAGACACTTTTTCAAGATTTCAAACCGAAAGCATTCATTTTTCAATTCAAAATTGCTGATTCAAGAAGGTAAGACAGAACCAGTCTTGGTCTTCAGTAATATTTGGAAATTCGGCAAAATCCACAGAAAATGAAGTAGCCTTTGAAATTTATAAGAAAATGATAGTCCCATACAAAGTTTCAAATACAACAAGCAGAACTAAATTCGAAGTTTTGAACAACAAGATACAACAGTTGCAAGTTGGTTGATTTTTGTAATCTGATCAGTGAATTTTCATATTTGAAGAGCAATCTTTAGGGCATTATTTGAGTATCGAAATGGTATTGAAATCACACCAAATTTGGTACACTAAAATTTCCATATATGGACTACTTCTCTATAAAAATTCAGGTAAAAACCCGCAGTTCTCTTCCTTTCTCAAAAGTTTTGTCCAACAAAATCAGCCCCAATTCGCTCCAATTTTGAAACCAAAGTTTCGAAAACATTTAATAAGCAATTATTGGTTAAATGACACTAAAATTTTTGAAGTATATCATTCCAAAATAGATTTGACCATTTGGTCAGCAAGGAAGGGAAAAGTTTCCAATTTTCAGCTTTGTCGCATTTTTGAAATCAAACCATATCTAGCTCTGTACAACTGCAAATTAATAATGGTTTATAGTGTTGGAAACTAAGTTCCAAATGCTACAATTCATCAGAAGACATTATTTTGAAAATCTTTTCACAAATGGAATTCGAATAGTCAGTCAAAACAGAATTGCCGAATTTGCCGAATCACTACGGTTCACTCAAAATGAACTAGTAGGGGATTTTTATACCGTTGGAAAGTTATGAATGTCTAGTTTTGAATGCCGCAAATGCCACTCAATTTCGACTTTTGTACAAAGAGTTATGTTTGGACAAAGAAGCACTGTCCGAGTACCCTGCTATGTGTTTTTCAGGTTTGGAATCTCCACCAAAACTCAAGTTTTGCACAACCATTCAATGCAATTTTTGAAAGGCACTTTGTACACACAATATACAATATATATCCATCAATTTCACAGTCAACCAAGCATCAAAATTTTGAAACAAAAATAGAACAGCATGACCGGAATTTTCGGCCAGCTTGCCCTTCCAACTTTTCTTCGATTTCTCTCCACTTTCTAACCGTAAACATCTCATTTATCACATAAACAACCATAATCAAACATTCATGCCTCAAGTCAGATACCTAGAGTTCTCATCAAGACAGCTAGCCTATGATTTAAAGCGAGAAATAAAGTTCCTCAAGTCCGCTAGCCTATAAACGCGGTTAGGGTTTCAAACCCATGAAGATTAACCGCTAAACTTTGGAGAAATAGAAAGATTAAAGAGATGAAGTGATTACCCTTGGAACCCTAGATGAATATCAGATTTACCACAAAAAATTCTCCAAGAAAATTCACAAGATTGCTCCTTGCTCCTAGCTAGAGTGGTACTCCAAGTTGTGAGTGATTTGGTGGAGGAATTGTGAGTGAAATGGAAGCTAGAAGATGAAGTTTTCCCTTTCCTTTGTTCCTCCTTGAGGGCTGGCCAAAAATGGAGAGGGAGATGAGAGAGATGAGGGTTTAATTGTTGTGGCTTGTCTTGGAAGATTGGAGGGAAAAGTGGTGGTTAAGTTTGGCAAAAGTCAACTTTGAATAGTTGTCGTACGAGGGTTTCGTACCACCATTTTCTCTCGAGTTTGATACACTCATGCACTAATCTACCAAGGTATTTCCTTTAACACTATAATTACTTCCTCTTACTAGTTTAATATAAATTCCTCAAATCTCCAATTTGTCGTACCAGCGTGACTTTTGAAAAATTATTGACGCGCGCGCGGTAAATACTTAATTAGAATTCATTCACATCTAATCGCTACATTAACTTTTCTTAGTCTATTATTGATCATTCTTAATTCTCCAAGGTTATTGCACTCTCGAACCGAATATCATCTCGAAAAATGTGTACTCATTATTCCTTACTAAACGAGTCTCTAAAGAAATTAAATTTGCTAACGAGATGTTTTAAAAATGCAAGTGGAATATTATTCCATGTAAATGGATTTAAAATAGTTGAAATAAATTATTCAGAGAAAACAGGTAGATAAATAATTACATAAGCCAGTAAAATAAAATAAAAGTAAGTAAAATTCGGGTCCTCACAAGTTTGGCCTCTATCAATGAGAAAATGGTAGTTGAAATGATGTCAAATTCACAGAAGTGATTAACCGGCTCTTGAATATGCAAGTTGAAGTTGTGTATTCTAAAGTCGCGTATTGTAGCCTGATTTCTGCAACTTGTTCAACCACTTGCTCTGATTTCACACTACTTTCCAACTCTACTCCAGACAAGAATTTCGGCTGCACATGTTCAAGGAACCTTTGGAAGAAAAAAGGAGTTTTGTGTCTTGTGCAAAAATCACTTTTTGACTCTCTTAACAATAGGAATGTAAGAATCATGAGAAGAGGGAGAATAGGGCATATTAGAGGAGTTCTCATCATATTTTAGCATGAGAGCTTAGCGATTAGTCTTGTTTTGTTCTTTCTAGCTAGAATTTTTGTGAGAACAATTAGAGATTTCATAGTACAACTCATTTTGTTGAAGAAATAGAAGATCATTGGGAGCTTCTTTACTAATCTTGGCTAAGCTTTCTTTATCTATCTTTCACTTGTGATTCAATATGTGTTCATGCAATGAGGCCATGCTCTTTCTTGTTATATATATTATATAAGTAGCCAAATTTCTAGATCTAGAGATTAGATGAAACTTATGGCTACTTGATATGAAGTGAATCTGATTTACACTTGTTACACCTTGTATTAACTTATTTATTTATTCATTGCTTGATCATCTAGCAAGCTTTTAGTTGTTATTATTCAATGAAAGTTGGTAATAATAATGGAACAACATAAATAGAATTTGAGTAGTAGAATCATGAGAATAGAGGTACACTTAAGTAGATTAACTTGCATTTCATGAAGGAACAAGAGTAGATCTAGTTATTCACCACGAAAATAGGGAAACTAGTCTATTTTAGGCCATTTTATCATGAGCATGAGATTTGATAATATTATAAATGAATCCCTAGTTGAACAAGAGTTGTAACAAGAGATAAATCTATTTACTTGTATCTTTTATGCCATAAGTGGAATCTATATCGCTAGACTCAAGTATTTAGTAAATTTTCTCCATTGTTACCTTGCAAATATTTAGTTAAGATTAGTTAGGTAGTAGTAATTATAACTTCTCTTGCTTAAATCGATCATTAGTCTAAATAAGAGAGTAAGTAAGGACCTAGTACTTGCAAAATTATACTCTGTGGGATCGACCCGATATTTGTCCTAAACTACTAATTTAACCTGTATACTTGCAATCAAAATGGCTATATTTTGAAATTAAATTTGTACTTATATTAAAAATCTGTCAAGTTTTTGGCGCTGTTACCGGGGAGCACAATATTAAGGCCTAACAAATTTTATTAATTTAGACATCCTCTATATTAGTTAGTTAAACTTTGTTTCCAGTTAAATTAGAATTTCTAATAGTTTTGTGAAAAAATTGTACATAATCTCTTTGTTTTTGTTTGTAGTGTATGCGTCGGATTTTAAGGGTAGTGGCATCTTTTGATTCAAAAATTGAAAAAACACTACGTAGACAAAGAAGGCGTACACCACAACACGAAGAAGATGAGGTTCGAAAACAAATAGAGGGAATCACGATAGAGCTACCTTTTGAAGAAAAAATAGTAGAAAATGAAACAAATAAGCGAGCTCTTAGGGATTTTGTTCTACCAGGAACCCAAGGATCTCAAACAAGTATAGCACGACTGACAGTAAATGCTAATAATTTTGAGATTAATCCATCATTGATCCAAATGGTGCAACAATTTTAATTTGGAGGTAATGCCATATAGGATCCAAATGTACACTTAACTATATTTTTGGAGATATGTGTTACAATCAAAATGAATGGAGTTAGTGAGGATGCTATAAGACTAAGGTTGTTCCTATTTTCATTGAGAGATAAGGCTAAAATTTGGCTACATTCTCACGTCCCTAACACTTTCACTATTTGGGATGATCTGTCTAAAGTATTTTTGAATAAATACTTCCCACCGGATAAAATGGCTAACCTTAGAATGGATATTATTAATTTTAGTCAATTGGATGGTGAGTCATTATATGAAGTATGGGAAATGTTTAGAAATTTATCTCGAAATGGTCTATACCATGAACTTCCTGATTGGCTAATTACACAAATTTTCTATAATACTTTATCCTTTTCTACTAAAACTACTATCGATGCAGCCACAGGTGGAGATTTGATAGCAAAATCACGTCAAGAAACTCAAAATTTGATAGAGAAAATGGTGACAAACAATTATCAATGGGCTAATAAAAGAGGTAATCCAACGTGCCAAGTAGGTATGTGTGACAGCCCCACCTCCCCCTAAGGCGAACCAAAGGGTTCGGCAGGCCGCCTGCCCAACTCTCGCCGGGACTCAGTCGCTCACTCAAACAAATCAGAAATAAAACCATAAGAAAGAGCAAAACGAGGATCTAAACTTAAAACAAAACTTATATACATTGCTATCTCAGAAAGAAGTACAACTGTCGAGTATATAACAGTTCTCAAGTCACCATACAACTAGCCCGTGCCAAGCACTAGGGCGAGAACCATCACAAAAGCAGAACCTAGTCTAGGCTATTCTAAGCCGAGTTCTTGTCCTCGCTCGCCTTCCCCTGTTAAGGAAAACAAAACTAAAGGGATGAGCTGCAAGCTCAGTGAGGTTCCGAACACATAATCAAACAAGCAATCCAATACCTTAAGCATAAAGTGTCAATAATTCAAGAAACATTTACCATGGAAAGCGATAATAACACATACATTAAAAGGATACAGGCTCACAGGGAGCCAAATATTCGCACGCTCGCTCGTTCTCCTGTCATTTCCCTTATGTAAACAAAGAAACCCGACTAAGTACAAGTAACACGTATAAAGAGGCCTTTACAGTTGAAAATAGGGCATTTGGATCGGAAAGTGGAAATAACTAAGAGTTTCATAACCCAAACGTAAAACTAAACTCAAACGGGTTATAAAATTTCCGGCATGTGAAATCAACTCATATCATGTGAAAAAGAGGGCAACACAACCTTACGTTCACACTTAAAACCCCACGTAAAAGTAGTTCACTTGTGGCCGAGAAAACCCTAAAACATACCTCTATATTTGGGTAAGGAGTAGGGAACCATTTGGAATTTGAAACTAAAGAGGTATCGTGTTTTGGAATAGTGAAACGGTCACATTATTTGCCAAACGGATATATACAAGGTTAAATAGAAACTTAGCCCTCGAACACCTTTTGAAAGAACGGATGCAATTTTCAAGGAAATACATTCAACTCGACACCAAAACACATTTGCAAAATCCACTTTAACTCATCTACAAGACAAGAAAAGAAACGGACAGCATTTCCCCTATTTCTCTTCAATTTCACACTACAAATAAAAAAAACCCATTACTCATACCGTTAATTACAATCACACATATGGTCCATAGGTAAGAAAACATGTCCAAGTATAGCACAAAACTCTTCAATCAAAGCCAATTAGAGGCTCCAAAGCTAACTATAAGAAAACCCCCCAAATTGAAACCCTAGAACCGGAAATTATCCCCACAAGCGTAAAATTTCCGCAAACAAATGCAATTGATGCATAAAAGTTCCATTTAACACCATTTTCATCCATCACTCCAAGGCCAATCCATGACTATCATCTAAAACCAGGAAAATTCCCAATAAATCAGAAAATAGTCCAACTTGACCTAAAACCATGAAATCATCCACAATATAGCATAATCAACCCTTACAAACCACTAATTAACCAAGATTAGAACCAAAAAAGAATTCTTAACAACTCACCTTAGAACTTAAGCAAAGGTAGGAACTTAAGGCTTC
Organism: Coffea eugenioides; assembly: GCF_003713205.1. NCBI lineage: Eukaryota > Viridiplantae > Streptophyta > Magnoliopsida > Gentianales > Rubiaceae > Coffea > Coffea eugenioides. The sequence continues at coordinate 17,631 of NW_020864420.1, read as the reverse complement.
ACTCTCAAAAACAACTCCACTATCACCTTTAATCCCCTTTAGCTAGCACTTGTACGGAGCGGCTTGAAAATCCAACGGTGAAATATCAAGATTCAAGTAAAATTGAAGTTGGAAAATGAAAAGCTTTCTTGGTTTTTCCTCTTAAGAGCCTCGGTTGAGCAGGAGCAAAAATGAGGACAAAAAGCAACCAAAACAAGATATTTATGAAGGAAACAGCCGGTCAAAACTGCTGACCGGCTGTGCCACGTCAGAATCCGGCCGGAATCTGGCCCGATTTCCGGCCGGATTCCTGGCCGGATACTGGCCAGAAAGGAAACTATATTGTTTTTCAAAACGTCACAACAATCCGGCCAGCAATGCAGCCAAGAACTGGCCGGATTTGGCCCTTCAGCCTTTTTGCAAATTTTTCCTCTTTTCCCGAATTCGATTGCCGTGCCCAACCGTACTTCTAACACATACACATACATACATATCTCACACACAAGCATATAACAACAAGGCCTTCTTTTGATTCAAATGATTAGTTGACAAATCTTCAGAAAATATGAAAGGTTTAGGGTTCTCACAGTATGATTGATGTCGCGCCCCATTTTTTTATAAAATAAACAAATGGTTTAAAAAGTGGATTTTTGATTTGAAAATGAATTTTTGATTTAAAAGAAAATAAAGAAAAATATGGGTCTAGATAGGACTTGAAAATGCGACGATTTGACCCAAAATATAGTTTAAAAAGGGTTTTTGGAATAAAAATCGGAGTCGCCACTTGGTATAGAGTTAAGATGTACCAAGTCACCTGAAAATGAATTTTTTAAGGAAAAGATAGAAAGAAACCCCTTTTAAACGACTCCTAGTCTACGTAAACCAATGAAAAAGGTTCGGGAGTCACATTTGACGAAGGGGAAGGCAAGGATAAAAATCCAAAGCACCCCTTCGACCTAGCCAAGGCTAGTTGCGTGATTTAGTCAAAGATTCTCTTGTTTTAACCAAAGAGTCTATCACATTTGGATGTACTATATGAATGCAAACCCTAAACCTAGGAGGGCATCGGGGGGTCAAAATATCTCTTCAAAGCTTGAATGGTGCCAATCACATTAATTGTGATGCCCAATAATGACTCTTTGGAGAGGTCACGAATAATGCAAAAATATGAGACTCCAAGAAAAGAAAAGGGATAAAATAATCATAGAAATATATATGTCTTAAAGGAGTGCATCATGTCGGGTACGGGGGACTAATGTTCGTGACTCAATTTTCCCTTTTAATAGAGGGAATACGAGCGTGCTAAGGTTAGAAAAACCAAACTCGTCCATATCCCATATCCAAGGGGGTTTCCCTAATCTAATCAAGCAAATGCACTACCCTAATCCTATTTCTAGAATGAAATGCAATTCTAATGTTATGTATCATACCAAAGGGGCAAGTAATATATATATAAGGGAAAATATGGGATAAAGGCTATATGTATAAGGGGTACATCATACAAAATGATAAAAGACCCTAGAAAGTAAAATAAGCATGAGATGAAGTGATTTTGTCACACAAACATGATCTAACGCGCGAAGGGCTCCTAAGGGTCTAGCGTTGGACTAGCCCATGTCTGCGATTTCCCACTAGCATTGGACTAGTGAGAAAAGTCGGAACAGAGGGCCACAACTAGCGTTGGACTAGTGTAGATTCGAGAAATTGACCACAACTAGCATTGGACTAGTGTGGTGACGTCACACATCGGTTACAATCAAATAAATCATGTAAGACCTAATAAAAGCATGTAAACACATAAATCACATATAGCACATAACACATAAGCATGATATCTAGATGCAAGACCCTAAGAGAGCGGTAACACATAGCACATAGACATGCAAAACACACATAAGGCAAACAAAGCAAATAAAACTCTAACTATTACATTTGAGGGAAGTCTACTACAATCTAAGAGGGGAAACAAAATAAAATAAATAAAATAATAACCTATCTATTACAACTTTGGCATTCAAGTGCCTTTCAAACGATCGAAATTGAAAAATAACTATACAAAACTAAAACAAATAAAGTGGATAAATCAATAAATAGAATGAAAACATTCAAAAGGCATGCAATTAAGCACATAAATCACATAGACACATAGGGTCAAATAAAGTGGAAATAAGGGATAGAGTGTACCTCCCTTGAGTCAGGACCCTAGCGACGAGTATTTACTTATTTACCCTCCAAAATAATAAAAAAGGTCAAGGCATCACTTTAATTAACAACTAATCACATGAAACACAAACATGAGAATTAAATGCGAAATAAACCATCCATGTGTAAGAAAATTGAGACAAGCAAGATTCTAGGTAAAAAGTTTTGAAGGTTTAGAATGAAATACTAAAATTCAGTGGCTTAAAAGATGGAATCTATCACATCCAAGTGCTAAAACTTCAAAAGAAGACTGGAAACTTATTTATTAGGACAAAACGGCCAAATTAGCGAAAAAATTAATCAAATGGAAATCAAAACTATAGATTCTTCACAACTATCCCTATTTCATCCTAAAATTGTAAATAATCTGTCCAAGGTTCATGTTAAGACATACCAAAGCAAATTAACATTTTTTGAAGGGACAAAATTGATTAAACTTTTCCAATTTTTAGGCCATAACGAAATTAGGCAAAACTTAAGGGGTTAAAATGCAATTTTTCTTTGAAACATGCATGCAAACTACGTAGAAGAGCCTTCCTTTTCTGCACCAATCCAGCCGCAATCTTCTTTTCATTTCCTCATGCACGCGAATTCACCAAGAAACCAGAATTCTACCTATCCATCATCGACTAAACATGCGACTTCGTTGAAGGATTGAAACAGAGAATCAGAGCTGACCATCAGGGGTAAAAAAACTAAAACAGCAATAGAAGGAAAAAGAAAAAGTGCCGCAAGTTTTCTGTAATTTCCTTCCTAAGCTTTGAAGCTTCGGCAACCGAGGGGGAGTTGGGTATTTTCGTCAAACATCAAAGCTTTGGGCTACATAGCTACCGTAATTCAAACAAGCAACAACATAGAAGGAAGCTATGCAAACTCTTAAAGCTTTTCATGCAGGCCTACGGACGAAGTGACTACAACCAAAAAAACTTGCTGCACTTTCCGTCTCCAACGCAGATTTCTTACAACTTTGATTAGATACTCTTCAAAACCAACCCTACAACTTTAGGCTAAGCAACCACATAAACACTACCATCCAAACAAGCAGAAAACTTAGAAAGAGATCATGCAAAAATTCTGGAGGAATATACAAAAATGGTTTGGCAATTTGATGGTTCATTTTCCAGCAAAGTGTTCGAACATGCTTCAGGTGTTTTAAACTTGCAAACTCAACTCACTCATCCAATTTTCTCTCATCAAGTAGATGAGGAGACCCACTTGGTGGGCTGTTACAGCAAAGGAGACCGCAAAACAGGAGCATGTAATGCAACTTTTCATCATTTTTCAAACAAGAATTCCAGATTTCCATTTCAACAACATCCAATGCTAAAGTATTGCAGGGGCAAGATTAAGGCAAATAAAGATGACTTAAAGCTCAATGTTATAGCTTTCTACCCGTGTTGTTAATTATCATCCAAATGCAATGGTTTACACCCAACAAACTCACCCATACGACTGGACAACATGAAGACAGCTTGGGCTGAATGCATACATGGTATACCTATCAAGCTACAAGCAAACCAATGAATTTTTGGTTGTGCGCCTTCTGGGCATAACTCACATCCATCCAAAGGATTCCAACAGTCAACAGGTGAGTTAAAGAAAACATGGAGCCAAATGAACCCACGAAACGATAGCAACAAACAAAGGAATCAGCGCATCCGAAACAGCCCAAGCAAGACTGCATTTTCCTAAACAATTTGAACTGGACATTTCCAGACTACAGAACCATGAGCATGAAAGTTAGTCTTCCCTAAACCCATTGCCAAAATACCAGATTGAGCACGCACAACAAAAAGTAAATTCTGAGTTAGGAAGAAGCGACTTGCAGATCCGGACGCATTTATGAACTTTCTACTGAGTTCGTTGCTAACTAAGAGAAAAGCAGTATAATCTCTACAAAAAAAAGTCCTATGGTCCACAATGACATAAGACCCGGATGCGGTGGTATGAAACCAAGATCTAAAACAACAAACATGAAAAAGAAAGAGCCGACGGAAACGGGAAATGAAAAACGGAAACCAAATACTGAAGCATATAATTCTGAGTATGTGTAAGCAGAGAAAGATGAAAAGAAAAAAGGGTTACCTTGAAGATCTTAACTTGAGGAAAATGGAGACCCGCGAGCTTGGAAGATGATCACTTTTCACGGAAATCAAAAGGGACCTGCTACTGGCTCTGATGAAGGCAACGCGAAATCTGGAATGTTTCTAGTTTTTTCCCGTAGCTTCCTTTGCCCAGATTTTCCCTTTTCTCTCCCGAAAATTTTTCCAAATCTCTCTCTTGCTCTCGGCTTTTCTCTCTACCACCGTTCTCTCGTTTCTCTCTCGCTATCCTCCCAAAAATTTTCCCTTGCCGTTCTCTTGTTTCCTCGCTCAACCAGCCGTCAAAAACCCCCTCCTCGGTCGTAGCTCTCTATTCCCTTTTATATGAAACCATAACCCTTAAACCCTCACCTCAAAGGTGAGGATGAAGGGTTGGTTTCTACCAACAACCTCAGCCATCCGATCCATTGGGAACCAAGGAAAAAAACCAGAAAAACTCCCGTGAAAATGATATCCTTCCATGCCGCTGCATGTGTGACGACCCACTTCTCCCAAGGGCGAACCCAAGGGTATCGGCGGGCCGCCTGCCTAGCTCGCGCCAGGACTCAAAACCTAAAGTTCGAAAGAGCACTAAATACAATATATACAATCCCAAAAGAGTTATAATTACATTCTCCAAAAGTATCGAGTCAAACCACCATAACAAAAACAAACATCCTAACTGTTCAACTATTACAAGCCAATCTAACTATACTAGTATACGAGCCAAAAGTCCCCGCGTCGGCCCCTGCTAAGGAAAACAAAAGGAATGGGGTAAGCTATATGCTTAGTAAGTAAACAGGGGCGAAAGCATAAATTTCACATAACAGTTACACAATAAGAGTAAAGCAAAAGCAGAAAAGTAACATCACATAATAAGGATACAGGTGGCTCCAAAGCCAACTCATATGCCATGCGTGATCTCCTGCCAACACTCCGTCGACTGCAAATAATAGTCCGTAGAACTTCACTTGTACACCCACCGACACCTTATCACCCTCACTGGCCAGTCACCTCACAAACTTGCCCGGGCGAACGAAATCACAAACTTGAGCTTGAGTCACAAGCTCGGGTCACAAACTTGGTCACCTTCTCGGTGAACCGGATTCATAAAATTGGTTCATAACATGAACCTACAAACTTGGTGACCTCAGACTAAGTTGGACTGCCTTCGACCAAGCCCTTACCGGCTCGAATAGTCCAACCAGGTCAAGAGTTCGCCCCAAACTCACAAGCTTCACAAAATTATTCAAAATCACAAACTTTGCAAACTTTACAAACTTAATTCGAAAGTCGCCCCGAGCCACAAGCTCAAGGGTTTTGGTTCCAAAAGGTTCATATACATATGCCAAGTATAATTATACATTCAAATTAGGGTTTAGGTCGAGTGCGATAAAGTACACCCTCGCCTAAGTACCCTTTTCACATATCTCAAACACATAGCCAAGAAAACACATCAAACTGGCCTGAATACTTACTCAGAAACTGAAATAGCAAAAGTACGAAGTCGGATCGAAATGAACAGCTAGTAGTGGGCCCCACCAGTTCCGCCCAGCTCACCACCGTCTGAAATAGAAGATTGTGTCACATAATATCGCAAACGGCTACTATCGTGCCTAAAACAAGCAAAACGGCAAAAACGGCACGCGCGCACATAAATATGACGAACGGAAACGGAGACGGCCGTTAGCGGAAACGGCAGATTTGACACTCGTTTCTAGTTTACTCATAAGTTGAGCTACGAATATCGGATTAAGGCATATGAGACGCCATATCGAAGCTTAAAGGATGAACAACAACTGTTATGAAGACATCCAGAACTGAAACTGGAGGCTTTAGTCCCAAATGAACCAAACACAATCACTTACGAAATCTGGCAAATGCACAAATGGTCAGTTTTGAGTGCAAACTGTTTTCTATGCTACACATGGTCAAAAGAGCTGAAAATTGGCAGTTAAATAGTTCATTCCAAATGGAACAACTTTCATGAAGGTCGGCAACCCAAATTCGGAACAGAAATTGGTCATCAGGACCAAAACAGATTTCTGGTCATTTTCACGGGCAGGCCTTGTTTGCTCGGCTATATCTCAGGTTTTATAAATCCGATTCATGAAATTCCAAGGGCGTTAGAAAGCTCTGATATAGGGGTATAAGTTTGGTGTTTTGGTCGGAAGTCCAAACAGCTTGTAACTCAGTCAAATGTGAAGCCAAAGTTCCAGCCATAAACTTTCCAAAAACGTACCAGAATCACAAACCGTATTTGACCTCAATATGCGGTAATGGCACCAAATTCACTACGGTTATCGGATGGGGGTGTAAGACCCACCGTTTCGAAGCTAAGAAACAGGAGTACAACAATGTAGAAGGCCACTCAGTCCAAATCCTAGCACAACTAGGTCAAATATGCAAAATACAAATCCAGAATTACCAAAACAGGTTTGCAAATCACATAAAACTGTAATCGGTATATCTCAGTCCATACAAGTCCAAATGCCGAAATTCCAAAGGCATAAGTTAGCTAAAACGTCCAGCTACATTTCATCAGAAGACACCAACAACAAAATCCAAACCAATTCCAGTGAAAACAAACGATTACTATTGCAGTTCGGACATTCTGTTCACCAAAAACAGCAACAGTAAAAACGGCATAACTCACTCTATACTACTCCAAATGCCCTGAAATTTTGCAGCCACTTCAACCTCATCAATACCTACAACTTTCATGTTTTGAGCCAAGGCCAATTCGGCCTCTATCTAGGACCAAAAATTTCGGACAGAATGAAGAACCAAGAACCCTAATTTTCCAGATTTTCTTCCAAACCCAAAATTGATTGCAATTATCAACTATGCACACCTACTAGTGTCATTATAGGCCATTTCCAATCATCATAAACAACCACACCATCATAATCCAATTAAACCAGAAAAATCATCAATAAAATAAAAACTTCACCAAATCACTTCAAACCAAGATAAAAACCAGAAATTTCAGCACTTTGATCACTAATAAGCATAACTTAAGCTTCATTAAGTGCAAGAGGGAATTCACACACCACTCACCTAGTAACAAGAGAGGTAGAGATGTTGGACACCTTAACTCTTCCAAAAAGCTTCACCAAATCAACCACTAACACCAACTAGAAAGATTTTATGGAATAGAAACTAATCTAGGCAATTGTTTTTGGAAGATTGAACCAAATGGAAGCTAAAATGGTGAAGTATTTCTTTCTTCTTAGCCCAAGGGAGAACCGGCCATGGAGGGAAAAGAAAATGGTGAATTTTGGTGATTTTTGAAGATATTTAACAACTTGGTCAAAAGTCAAAAAAAAAATGAAATAGTAATTCATAAGTCTTCTCCAATGAAATGGTGACACTTGTCACCACCATTAATGCATTCCTATCCTTTCTTTTCTCTCTCACATCAATCATTTCACACACTCTACTTATCTCTTAACACCCGATAAATTTTACACAGTATCCGAAACTTAACCTTATTGGCCGAATTTTTCCGAACTTTTCGCACTAGTGGGTCCCACGTCCGATATACGTTCGTAATTCCTCAAAAACTAACTAATACTAGAAAAATCATCTAAAAACTCTATTTACTCAAATAAAATTATCTGGGGAATTTTCTAATAAAGAAAATGTAGAAAAACGGGTTTTCAATCTTAACCGGAACTTAGGGTTTAAATCTTAATCCCTACTTAGGGTTTTCGAAATACTCCCAAAACCAAACGTTACCGCCCATTTAATGAATATCTTGACGTAGAACGAACTGGGGCCTCACAATCTCCCCCACTTAGGACAATTTCGTCCTCGAAATTCCAACTTGCACTAATCAGATCAAATAACCCTCAAAAGCAGTCAAGTACACAACAGGCAATGCCTCAAAAGTTCAACCACACGAGTAGTAGCCGGTCTACAACCACACAAGTACTCAAATAAGTTCAAAAGCCGGGTTCAAACAAATAAGCTCAAACGATTATACTCAAATATACATATTTTTACAAAGTCACACTAAAAATATACAAGTTATCCGACATCCGGTTGGTGCAAAATCCATTATTTACGTGAGCACTACGGCTCAAAAAATGTAGTCAATCACTGGGTAACAAAAGAAGCCAGGCATACTGGTTATAACAAAATAAACATGGCAGATATAACAAATTAAACATATCAGATAGTCAAAAGGAAATTCCATCAACGGTCCTACACGCCTCCCCTACGGAACCTACCTAATCCACCAGCACCGCCCCGGCGGCCCTAGGGTGCAAACCTAAAGAATAGGTCCAAATAGCTAACTTCAATATTAAGTAAGAACCAAATCGATTCACACTGGGACTGGCCATCTCCAAGTGCAATCAACTCAATCCCCACTTTGCCTTATGGAAAATTACAAAAGTCAATATCAAAATCTTAGCATTCAATATTTACCTTAATAGCCAAGTATCCCACAGTCCGGCATCCTAAACTTCAAGCCTAGGATACACTACAGAGATCGAAAGCCTAAGCTCTGATACCAACTGTGACGACCCCACTTCTCCCAAGGGCGAACCCAAGGGTATCGGCGGGCCGCCTGCCTAGCTCGCGCCAGGACTCAAAACCTAAAGTTCGAAAGAGCACTAAATACAATATATACAATCCCAAAAGAGTTATAATTACATTCTCCAAAAGTATCGAGTCAAACCACCATAACAAAAACAAACATCCTAACTGTTCAACTATTACAAGCCAATCTAACTATACTAGTATACGAGCCAAAAGTCCCCGCGTCGGCCCCTGCTAAGGAAAACAAAAGGAATGGGGTAAGCTATATGCTTAGTAAGTAAACAGGGGCGAAAGCATAAATTTCACATAACAGTTACACAATAAGAGTAAAGCAAAAGCAGAAAGTAACATCACATAATAAGGATACAGGTGGCTCCAAAGCCAACTCATGTGCCATGAGTGATCTCCTGCCGACACTCCGTCGACCACAAATAATAGTCCGTAGAACTTCACTTGTACACCCACCGACACCTTATCACCCTCACTGGCCAGTCACCTCACAAACTTGCCCGGGCGAACGAAATCACAAACTTGAGCTTGAGTCACAAGCTCGGGTCACAAACTTGGTCACCTTCTCGGTGAACCGGATTCATAAAATTGGTTCATAACATGAACCTACAAACTTGGTGACCTCAGACTAAGTTGGACTGCCTTCGACCAAGCCCTTACCGGCTCGAATAGTCCAACCAGGTCAAGAGTTCGCCCCAAACTCACAAGCTTCACAAAATTATTCAAAATCACAAACTTTGCAAACTTTACAAACTTAATTCGAAAGTCGCCCCGAGCCACAAGCTCAAGGGTTTTGGTTCCAAAAGGTTCATATACATATGCCAAGTATAATTATACATTCAAATTAGGGTTTAGGTCGAGTGCGATAAAGCACACCCTCGCCTAAGTACCCTTTTCACATATCTCAAACACATAGCCAAGAAAACACATCAAACTGGCCTGAATACTTACTCAGAAACTGAAATAGCAAAAGTACGAAGTCGGATCGAAATGAACAGCTAGTAGTGGGCCCCACCAGTTCCGTCCAGCTCACCACCGTCTGAAATAGAAGATTGTGTCACATAATATCGCAAACGGCTACTATCGTGCCTAAAACAAGCAAAACGGCAAAAACGGCACGCGCGCACATAAATATGACGAACGGAAACGGAGACGGCCGTTAGCGGAAACGGCAGATTTGACACTCGTTTCTAGTTTACTCATAAGTTGAGCTACGAATTTCGGATTAAGGCATATGAGACGCCATATCGAAGCTTAAAGGATGAACAACAACTGTTATGAAGACATCCAGAACTGAAACTGGAGGCTTTAGTCCCAAATGAACCAAACACAATCACTTACGAAATCTGGCAAATGCACAAATGGTCAGTTTTGAGTGCAAACTGTTTTCTATGCTACACATGGTCAAAAGAGCTGAAAATTGGCAGTTAAATAGTTCATTCCAAATGGAACAACTTTCATGAAGGTCGGCAACCCAAATTCGGAACAGAAATTGGTCATCAGGACCAAAACAGATTTCTGGTCATTTTCACGGGCAGGCCTTGTTTGCTCGGCTATATCTCAGGTTTTATAAATCCGATTCATGAAATTCCAAGGGCGTTAGAAAGCTCTGATATAGGGGTATAAGTTTGGTGTTTTGGTCGGAAGTCCAAACAGCTTGTAACTCAGTCAAATGTGAAGCCAAAGTTCCAGCCATAAACTTTCCAAAAACGTACCAGAATCACAAACCGTATTTGACCTCAATATGCGGTAATGGCACCAAATTCACTACGGTTATCGGATGGGGGTGTAAGACCCACCGTTTCGAAGCTAAGAAACAGGAGTACAACAATGTAGAAGGCCACTCAGTCCAAATCCTAGCACAACTAGGTCAAATATGCAAAATACAAATCCAGAATTACCAAAACAGGTTTGCAAATCACATAAAACTGTAATCGGTATATCTCAGTCCATACAAGTCCAAATGCCGAAATTCCAAAGGCATAAGTTAGCTAAAACGTCCAGCTACATTTCATCAGAAGACACCAACAACAAAATCCAAACCAATTCCAGTGAAAACAAACGATTACTATTGCAGTTCGGACATTCTGTTCACCAAAAACAGCAACAGTAAAAACGGCATAACTCACTCTATACTACTCCAAATGCCCTGAAATTTTGCAGCCACTTCAACCTCATCAATACCTACAACTTTCATGTTTTGAGCCAAGGCCAATTCGGCCTCTATCTAGGACCAAAAATTTCGGACAGAATGAAGAACCAAGAACCCTAATTTTCCAGATTTTCTTCCAAACCCAAAATTGATTGCAATTATCAACTATGCACACCTACTAGTGTCATTATAGGCCATTTCCAATCATCATAAACAACCACACCATCATAATCCAATTAAACCAGAAAAATCATCAATAAAATAAAAACTTCACCAAATCACTTCAAACCAAGATAAAAACCAGAAATTTCAGCACTTTGATCACTAATAAGCATAACTTAAGCTTCATTAAGTGCAAGAGGGAATTCACACACCACTCACCTAGTAACAAGAGAGGTAGAGATGTTGGACACCTTAACTCTTCCAAAAAGCTTCACCAAATCAACCACTAACACCAACTAGAAAGATTTTATGGAATAGAAACTAATCTAGGCAATTGTTTTTGGAAGATTGAACCAAATGGAAGCTAAAATGGTGAAGTATTTCTTTCTTCTTAGCCCAAGGGAGAGCCGGCCATGGAGGGAAAAGAAAATGGTGAATTTTGGTGATTTTTGAAGATATTTAACAACTTGGTCAAAAGTCAAAAAAAAAATGAAATAGTAATTCATAAGTCTTCTCCAATGAAATGGTGACACTTGTCACCACCATTAATGCATTCCTATCCTTTCTTTTCTCTCTCACATCAATCATTTCACACACTCTACTTATCTCTTAACACCCGATAAATTTTACACAGTATCCGAAACTTAACCTTATTGGCCGAATTTTTCCGAACTTTTCGCACTAGTGGGTCCCACGTCCGATATACGTTCGTAATTCCTCAAAAACTAACTAATACTAGAAAAATCATCTAAAAACTCTATTTACTCAAATAAAATTATCTGGGGAATTTTCTAATAAAGAAAATGTAGAAAAACGGGTTTTCAATCTTAACCGGAACTTAGGGTTTAAATCTTAATCCCTACTTAGGGTTTTCGAAATACTCCCAAAACCAAACGTTACCGCCCATTTAATGAATATCTTGACGTAGAACGAACTGGGGCCTCACAGCATGTGTGGCTTTTTTTCCCTTTTTTTTTTGTTTTTTTACATAATAATGTAATACAAAAATGAAAAAATAATATTAAGTGAAGAAAAACAACAATTCAAATAAACTCGGATGAACAAAACTAGGGATAAAAAATAAAACAAAAGGCTCAGATTTTTCCTGTGTTTGATTAATGATTTTTTCTCTTTTCTTTTTTCTTTCAATTAATAAACAGTAAAAAGAAATAAAACATATTTTTCATGCATAATTTTCTCTTTTGACAAATTTTGTGCTAAAAGTCTTACAATAAAAGGGCTAAACTAATGCAAAATAAAACTAAAATAAAACAACAGATAATAATAATAATCTAAAATGCTATACAAATGCTAAAAGTCTAAAAACTAAAATCATGAAATTAACCAATAAAGATAGATATGAATTATTACTAAAAACAAAAATAAAAATTATTTAAAAATTTGGTGTCTACAATTGAAATTGATACCATCAGTATGTTTAGTACTCAAATGAGCAATATGATGAAGGTGTTGAATAGACAATCCAGATGTAGTACCAATTCATCTAATGTACATGTAGTTTGTTGTTCTCTATCCAGATGTGATCATGATGCTAACGAGTGTGTTGATCTTGAACAAAGTCAATTTGTCAATCATTAAAATAGGAATGCTCAAAACAATCCATACTCAAGTACATACAATTTGGGGTGGAGAAATCATCCAAATTTTGGGTGAAAAGATCAAGGCAACCCTTAAAGACCGACCAATCCGCCGAGATTCCAATCAAGGCAACCACAGATGAATACTAAAATGGATTGAAAGATTGCAGTGAAAAAATTGACTAAGGGCACTTCGGAAAGATTTGAGCGAATTGAGGGTTGGTTGGATCAATTGATCGAAATATATAGAAATATGGAGGTTCAAATGGTCAAATTGTCAATTCAATCAACAACAGAAATCATGGAGAATTGCCTAATAAAACAGAAGTCAACTCGAGAGAGCATGTCAATGCCATCACTCTTAGAAGTAGTAAAATGGTTGAGAGATCTAACTCTGGCAATTCAAGTGGTGATAAAGATAAGGAGCAAGAAATTGAAGGAGTGAAAGAAAGCCAAAATGATCATGTTGTCATTGATATAGATGTACCTCCTCCCAATTTAAATTCTAATGTGATACCTTTTCCTCACAGGTTGAAGAACGATGGAAAGAATCAAGAGTTTGAGAAGTTCTTCAAAATATTTAAATAATTGCACGTTAACATTCCTTTCATTGATGCTATTACACAGAATCCCTTTTATGCGTGTTTCTTGAAGGATATCATGTCAAAGAAGAGGAAAATTATAGATAATGAGATGATAGCATTAATGGAAGAGTGCAGTTCATTAATTAAGAACAAACTCCCTACTAAATTGAAATATCCCGGAAGCTTTTCTATTTCTTGTACAATTGGCCAATTGCATTTTTCTAATACTTTATGTGATTTAGGTATAAGTGTGTCACTTATACCTCTATCAGTCGTCCGGAGGTTAGGATTTTAAGAGTTGAAAGCTACCCAAGATCACATTGTAATTGACGGATCGGTCAATTACACATCCAATTGGTATTTTAGAAAATGTGCTCATAAGAGTAAGGTAATCTATTATACCTGTGAATTTTGTTATCTTAAATATTGAGGAAGATGTGAAAATGCCAATTATTCTAGGAAAATCGTTTTTAGCCACAGTACAAACTATAACTGATGTAGAAAAAGATAAGTTTAAATTTCGGGTTAATGGTGAGAAATTGAAATTTAATTTGGTTAATAAAAAAGGGGGTGTAGAACCTATTGCTCTTATTGCTAATATGCCATGTGATAAAAAGATTAACCAGGAATTGGATGAAGAATTCAAATCTATAATTTTCCTTGGTACTAATTTTTATGGTATAGGAGCAAGGGAGGCAAGGACAAGGATGGAAGTTGGCATAATAAATTCGCCATTTCATGAAAGAAGAGGTGAAAAGTTGAGCCAACTCAAGAAAGACAAGCAAATTCTATTCCAAGGTGAAGTCAAACCTTCACATGATAAGTCTAATACTCCTCATTGGCAATTGAGGAAGTTGGACTATGAAAATCAATCATGGCTCATCACACGGTGGAATGGCTTAGAAGTTTTGACCCGTGGGAAGAAAATCACTCCCTAATGTTCTAAAAAGATCCAAACCTTTTGAGTCGAGCCAACGACTATAAACAAAAGCGCTAGTCGGGAGGCAACTCAAAATTTTTGTTAAATAGGTTAATTTAGTGTGATTTCGCATTTAACACATGTATTTAAGTTAATTTGTTGTTTTTGTATTATAGGTTCGGCAAAAGGAAGCAAAGATGATCATTTGAGGTGGAAAAGGCGAAATTTAATCAATGAACTTAACTCCTCGATTTACATTAAAGGTATTTTCGATCCATTACAAAGGGGTGAAATGCATATTTCGATCATTTTACATATGCATGCGATGATAAATTTGGTAAAAGAATAATTTAGGATGCATTTTGAGTTTTTGGGGTAGATTGCATAATTTTTAGAAACTTGAAGTTTCTACAAAATTTGCATAAGAATACGCACAAGAAACACGCGACTTTGATTCGTGTATTTAGTTTTGTAAGTTCATTGCAGAAAACGCGACTTCAAAAACGCGACTCAAAGTCGCGTATTGATGAAGTCACGTGTTCACATCTACAAGAATATAACTGAAAACGCGACTTTCAAATACGCGACCTGAAGTCATGTATTGATGAAGTCGCGTATTCAATCCTGAAACTTTTTCCCAGAAAACGAGACTTGTAACTAATCGACTTATTGCAAAGTCGCATATTCTTCCCTTGATAAAAAATCCTAAACACGACTTTTCATTTCAGTTCTTCTTCTTCATTCGGTTCCAAGCCGCATTTTCTTCAACCCACACGCACCCCTTCACACAATTCTACTTTTCGACTTTATTTTCTTGCTAGAAAACATCAACCCATCATCATTTAACCCTCATAAAGTCTTTTTAACCGATTGAAATCTAAAAAAAAGAACTCAAAATCAATTTTAAAGAAATTTGGGGTTAGAATTTGTAGTTCTTAAATTCATCAATTGGAGGTCAATTAGAGTGATTTTCATAGGATTTTTTTCATAATCATCATCTCCAAACATCAATCTTCGCGATTGAGGTAAATTTCTTCATCAAATTTTTGTATTTTAGAAGTTGATATTTTTCAATTTCCTGAGTTTTCTGACATCTTCTAAATTTGATTTTTTGATGATGTTTATTGAATTTGTTTACCTCCATTATATTTATTTATGTTGTTTAAGCGTGTTTACATGCTCAAATGTAGCAAATTGATGGATTATTAGTTGTTTAAATTTTTAAGTTTCTATATTTGGCTAAAATTGAAAAATTGATTTGGAATGTTATTGAGCCATTTGTGATAGATAATTATGATTCAAAATGGATAGTTAATGATGTTTTAGCATATTTATTGTGTATAGAGAGTGATTTTGATGAATTTTATGATTTATGGGGATAATTTTTTGCTTAATCATGTTTATAGCTAACTGTGCATTATTGTTGCTAATTATAGGCTGCTATAACCATGATTATTGCTAATTTGATTAATTGGGATATATTTGTTATCTATTTTTATAAATTGGTGATTTTGACAAATTTTGACATATTTTATGTCACATCTCGTATGTCATAATAGTGATCGTTTAAGTATGATTATTTGATTTCTTATGACATAAGATATGTCATTGTGGGTATTTGCGCCAATTGGGATTCATTATTGTCAAAATTATGAAATATGTCTTAATATATGTGGATAATTGAATCTCTTTTCTTAGGTACTATAACAAGAGAAAAGCAAGTTGTCTATTCATCCTCTAGTAGTGATGAAATGAAGGTGAGTGAGGACATTGAAAAAAGTAAAGAAAAGAGGTCACCTTCACCTCAACCGGTGAGGAGACGACAAGGGGAGGGCACTTCTTGGAGTGCCAAAACTGCTATCTTTGATAGTGCCAAGGTCACAATTCTTAGGAATCAAAAATGGCACGAAACACACGCTAATTTGGAGTTTCTCTTTGAGATGCATATGAGTCCGGAAATTAAAGTAATTTATCGTATCTCGGAGGCATTTAACCAATTTGGTTGGGCGCCGATTCTCACATTGCTGACTCACTACTACCCTGACTTGGTGTGCTAGTTTTACGCCAATATTGGTAACAAAGCACGTCACAATGGCGAGATGGTGGAGTCATGAGTGTGTGGGAGGCGCATTGTTTTATCGCGAAAGTGCTTAGCTATTATTTTGGGTTGTAACAACAAAGGTCAGGCGGTCGATCTGAAGAAGGGTTTCGTTGCACCCAATAGGCGGTGGAATCCATCGCATGCCATGAATAAGTTTGGTCTTGAATACCAATCTTTTAGATCTTCAAGGAAGGAGACAATGGTGGCAAGTGTCTTTGAACCTCATCATCGTCTCATTATCTATATGATGGCGCACAATATCATACCCAAAAAGACGGGTCATACGGAGGTCCGAAAAAATGATATTTATTTTCTTGATTATATGTTTCATAATCGGGAATCCTTCTACGCTTGAATTCTATTGCCAAACATCATCATTAGCTACATAAGATCTACGGTGAGGCGGTGGACTACATCGTTCAAATTGGCATTTCCTCGTCTACTCTCTTTGGTGTTTGAGCGCCTAGACGTTAACTTGCAGGGGGTAACTCGGGAATTTGTTAAGCCTAGAACAGAGTTATCGGTTTCTTCCCTTTGTCGTATGCGTATTGGTACCGAAAACATTCCTCAACCTACTCGAGAAAGGAGACAAAAGGCATGCCATAACCTAGAGAAAGCCGGACTGTGACGCCCCGAAAGAATGAGTGTGAAAACCCGAAAATTTTTATATTTTTTCGAGACATTATTTTGTTTCCTTGTCTATAATTTTATGCTTTTCTCCAATATATTAATTCCTATACATTTTTATAAGGGAATATGGTTTTCCAATCATTTCCTTGATACAAGTTAGTCCACGTTAAGTTTGAAGTGTATTATGGACGTGGGACCCGCTAGTGCGGTAAATGCGATATATTTTTGACAACTTGTTGGAGTTTTGTATTAAGTGATATTATTTTATAAGGTGTTAAGAGAAAATTAGAGGTTAGCTAGATTAATTAGTATGGAGAGACAAGAGGATAAGGTTAAACATATAAGGTGCCACATGTCGCGTTTCTATTCGAGGGTGGACTTTTGACCAAGATATTTTTACCTTCTTAAAGCTAATTTTGACCAAAATATTTCTTCATTCTTAGCCCCTTTTGGCCGAGCTTCTAGGGAGAGAAAAGAAGAAAAAAACCTCCAACTTTCTTCATCCAATCTTGCTCAATCTCACAATCCAACCGTTAAAACCTTGATTTGCTCCATAAAAAACTTTCTCTTAGTAGTATTGAAGTAGTTGGTGGAGTTGTTTTGGGAGAAAGAAACCTAAGCTACTATCTTTCTTGAGTTGTAAAGGTAAGTTGCTAAGAAATTTCC
>NW_020864419.1:182408-199602 GCF_003713205.1 Coffea eugenioides | reverse complement strand
AGATTCTTTTAAGGAGGAGAGAGTGTGAGACCCCGAAATTTTACGTGTCTTTATAACCCTTATGTGAACTCACTTACCTTTGATTTTCGATTCCTTTAATGGTCGAATTTGAGCCAAGAGAGTGAATTTTGTTAAGAAAAGTTTCATATTTTCAAGTTAGAAAATCTTGAAATTTTCGCAGGAGGCTTTGCGCAACTTTGGGAAATTGGCTATAACTTCGTACAGGAAAGTCTGAATTGAGTTCCGTTTGTTGTATTTAAAACTAGACTCATAGGGTTTTCTATTGTATCAAATTCAGAGTTTGATTCAATCCCTAGAAATTCCAGAAAATTGGTAAAGTTGGCTGAAAATTCTGTCCTGCACAAGTTACAATAGGAATGTTGTAGTAGCTTATGGCTTAATTTGGACCAACTTATGAACTGAATCTCTTTGAGGTGTTTTCTAAAGATTATGTAAGGATCGAAGACAACCAAGTGGAAGAGATAAACAATGTAAAGATCACAAACGTAACAATAAGTAAATAAAAAGGAAAGAATTGCAAACCAATTAACTACCCAGCTCCTCTTGAGCTTGTAGATTAATTCAAATAAGCTTCTTCAAGTTGATGAATTACAATCACTCTTGCGTACAATGGAAGGTTCACCTCCTCCTTACCCCGAACACCACTCGGTCAAGTCAGGAAGTTTTACTATCCCTCAGGACAACCCTCACAGAGCTACACTCATGAAGTATTCACTCACAAATGAAAAGCTTACAACGAACCTCACACCACTAAGACTACAAATCTTCTTTGAAGAGTATTTTCTCACTAAAATCACTCTAGATCTTTTGTATCTTCAGTGTGCAAAAGTTGTTTGAAGATTCTGATCATACTCTATTTATAGGAGACCAACAAAGTGCTTCATTAATGCTTCCAACGGATAGAAAGTAGCTGAATAGTCAACTAGCCGTTGGAGTATCAGACGTCCGGTACTCCTGTTTTTTGCGTCCGACAGCAGGCAGTGAGTTTGAGAAATTTTCTTCAATTCTATCGGACGTCCGGTGCAAGCTCTTTGTGCGTCCGATAGCAAACAAAGAGATTTGAGAAATCATCTTGTTTCTATCGGACGTCCGATGGAGACATATTCAGCGTCCGATGGTTTCGTCGACTTTGAAGGATCCTATCGGACGTCCGATGCTTGCGTCCGATCGAGGTCAGTGATCTAGGGGGAATGTCTTATTTCCTTCGGACGTCCGGTGGTGGAGTTCTTCATGCGTCCGAAGTTACGCAATGATTATCGGACGTCCGATCCAAGCATCCGACAGCTTTCAGCAGCCTTTGTCCCTTTCAATTGCACTTGATCTTTGAATCTGATTTGCTTCACAACTAAAAATATTATCATTACTTTATATTGTAAATGTTTTCTGTATTACTTGTTATTACATGATTAATGTCCTTGTTTAATTATTTGGCTATGTGTATGGAACCTCACTGGGCTTTTACCTCATTCCGTTAGCTTTGTTTTCCTTACAGGGGATGCGAGCGAGGGCGTGAGTCATGTGCAGACTAGCTTGGTCTAGTTTTTTGAAATTTTATTTTTTTATTGTTCTCGCGCTAGTGCTTGGATAAGGTTGGATGTAGTAAGAACTTAAAACTTTTGTTCTAATTGGGATTGTATTTTTGTTTGAGATGGATATGAATGTAAGTATATGTTTCAAGTTTGGGAATTGTTTTTCGCTAGTCTCGAGGTTATATCTTATTTCACTTGATGAGAGCGATCGAGTCCTCGCGAGAGTTGGGCAGTAGGTCCGCCAAACCCTTTGGTTCGCCTTACGGGAAGGTGGGGCTGTCACATAAACCATACTTTAGACCTACTTTAGTTGTAAAAATTGAAAAATTAATCTAATAGTCCAATTAGACTGTAATCAAAACCCATAATTCATTTAAGAAAATTGCAGCAATATATAATGTGACAGCTCCATTTTCCCCAAAGGCGAACCAAAGGGGTCAGCGGACCGCCTGCCCAGCTTTCGCTAGGACTCACTACAATCCATAGCAAGAATTATTTGAAATTTCTAAACTAACCAAAATAATATTCATTACACCCCAAAATAACATTTACATACATCCAAAAGTTATTACATAGGTTCGCGTACAAAAGATTCATCATTTAGCTTCTATCTTAATTACAACCCAAAAATATATACTCTATAGTCATTTCTATTAAAATAAAAACTTAAAGTCTCTCAACACATTCGAACAATATTCTTGAGTACTCTCGGATCCGAATCCTATTAAGGAAAACAAAATGTGGGATGAGCTTACGCCCAGTGAGTATTCCAGGTAAACAGGAAAAACAAGAGAATAACACAATTTAACATGCAAGCACGTTTTTCCAAGTAACATAGGTTCAAGTAAATCGATACTCAACTTCAGAAACTGGTAGTGGAGAAATTAATTGTAATAGGAATCTTTCAATGTAAAATACTTGATAAACAATAACATTCATGCGTGCATTCAATCATTCGTTCAAGTAAATAAAAGGATGAACAATAATTTAAACATTAAAAGGATACGGGGCTCACAGGGAGCAATATTCACCTTATAACTGCCAATAAACAATCTGTGAGGACCCAAATTTTTCTTTTACTGGTTTATCTATTTATTTATTTATTCATTTATTTATTCATTTGTCCCAATTAAATTATTTCATTCATTTTAATTGCATCAGCATTGTACATTGTCTCATTTTTTTAAAAAAACACATTTGCTCATAAACTTGATTTTCGTGTCGCCCAATTAGTGAAAATTTGAGAGATCATGCTTTTCGAAGCAATATGTGGTCTGAGAGTGCAATGGCCTTGGAGAGTTAAGGGTAATCAATTGTAGACTAGAAAAAGTTAATTGACGGATTGGAGGTGAGTGAATTGAGTTACGCTCAATTAGGAGCATTAATGGACCACTATTCAAATGTTGACTTTTGCACCACAAAAATGGTTTTATGTCACTTCACTCTTTCACCATTTCACTTCACAAACATCACTCAACAACCACAATCTCTTCCTCTCCCCTTGGCCGAACCTCTCCCCCTCCGTTGGCCATGAAAAACTTCATCTTCTTCCTCTCAATCTTGCTCACTAATCTTACGCCCAACCTTGCTCACACCTTGGATCATCTTCAAGCTTGGTAGAAGACTTGGTGGAGGGAAGATTCTTGGAGGTTTAGTGCTTGGTTTCTTGAGGTCTTGCTTGCTATCCTTGGAAGAAGGTATCCCCTCCAAGCTCCAATCTTTCTTTCATCCAATAGCTAAATTTTAGCTAGATACACTTGGGGTTGTTGATGGGTTCTATGAACCTTGATATTAAGTAGTATGTCTTGCGGATTTCTTGCTTTCTTGACTTGCTCTTAGGAAGATGCCTTGAGGGATGATATGTTTGATTTGGTTGGATGATCATGTGTTGTAGCATGGATTCTTGGCTTGCTTGATGGCTTGATTTTATCTCTTTACTAACTTGCAAGGTTATGGCTTTGTTGGTTAATGTTGACTTGCTTTGTTGGTTGTTTTGGTGGCATGAAAAGTGAGTTATAATGCTTGAATCTTGGTGGAAAAATTTTAGTTTTGGCACCTTCCTTGTTGACCGAAAAATGCAAGGGAAATTTCAGTTTTTCAAGGCCACTAGTTGGCCGAATATTGAGGCTAAAAATTTCAGTTTTGAGCCCCCCTCCTTGGACGAAAATGGTGCTGAAAATTTCTGGTTTTAGTGACCTTCTTTGTAGCTAAAATTTCAGGTTTTAAAGCCTCTTGTTGGCCGAGACTTTGAGGAAAAAAATTCAGGTTTTAGAGCTTCATTTTAACTCAAACCATGTGCTAAAATTTCTGGTTTTAAAAGCCCCAATTTAGCTCCAAACTTGGAGCTCAAAAATTCTGGTTTTGAGGCCATACTTGTGGCCGAAAGTTTGAGTGGCAAATTTCAATTTTTGGAGCCTATTCTTGAGCTAAATCTTGCTAAAATGATGGCCTTAGATGCACCTTGATCGGAGCAATTAAGATGGCTTTAAACGAAAGAAAAGAGATAGGTTTCACAAGTAGGTTTGCTGGAATTTTCGTGTTTCAAGTTTCAAAAACCAGCTTTCGAAAAACTGTTGTATCTTGGTGTAGGAAAATCTAAATTAAGTTTTGTTTGTTGCATTTGAAACTAGACAGGAAGTTCTTTCAGTGGTATAAATTTCAAGGGCTAGTTCGATTCCTATGAATTTTGATGAATTTTCAAAATTCACTGAAATTCAAGACTGTTTTGCCCTGTTTTTATTGAAGCAGCAATTTGGAACTAAAATTTGACTGGTTTCTGATTTGAATCTGGTAGAAGTGTCTTTTAGAGAGTTTTAGTTCATTGAGTCTATCTTCCAACGGTATAAGATTTACAATTTTTGGACTTATGAAACTCAAGTTATGATTTTTCAAATAACATTACAAAAATTGAAATTCTCCTTATAAAGTGACAAAAGCTCAAAAGTGGCTTGGAGACATTTTCTGGGTTTCAAGCCTAACCTTTTTGATTATTTGCACCCTATTTTATACTTGGGAAATGGATTTCATCGAGCACATGAGATTTCTCTTGACTTGGATCAGACAGCTTGATTGTTTGGAAGTTGGCCAAGCTTCAAGCGAAACTAGTTGTTTCCTTTGGCTCCAAAATAAGATTTTTTTACCTCCTAGTCTTATGCCCTTGGTTTCCGTGAAAATGAACTATAAATTGAGCATTTTAGCTAGAGTAATTCTTGAGGAATTTCACTAGTTTCATATTTGAAACTTGAAGCTTTTAGCTCCAATATTTACGATGAAATAAGTGACGCTTTTGATGGATTTTGACTTCGTAAGTTTAGAAACGTGAACGCTCACTTATATTCTAAAACTTGGACATAGAATTAGAAGTTTTAAAATATGAAAACATTTTTTTCCTTTCCTCAATTTTCGTGCCAAAAATGAAGTGTTGCCATGACTTGACTCGAAAATAGAACTTTTAAGTTCTCCTTGAATATTATTTTAGTGATTAAGTGAGAAAGTTTCTCTTTTAAGAGGACTTGAGCTTGAGGCTCTTGAGTGTGGGTAGCAAGGGGTTTTTTTTCTTATTAGCCTTGGTCGAATACCTAGGTAATCGTGATTGTGCATATCTCAGGTGATCACGTGGACACCGAGGAGCTCATTTGACCTCTTGCTTTT
The DNA here is from genome assembly GCF_003713205.1 of Coffea eugenioides. NCBI lineage: Eukaryota > Viridiplantae > Streptophyta > Magnoliopsida > Gentianales > Rubiaceae > Coffea > Coffea eugenioides. The sequence continues at coordinate 194,401 of NW_020864419.1, read as the reverse complement.
GCTTTCGTTTTGCTCTTGACTTTGGTGAGTGTCAAGTGCATGCTTCATGTTACTTTAAGTGAAATGATACTTGTACAAGTGCTATGTGATTCTTGTGATTTGTAAACTTGCCGAGGCGAGGGTGTATTTTATCAACCTCGTCCTCTTCCTCTTTAGTACTCACTACTTGTTATATGAATTTGTGTGACTTGCACTTGTACTTGAACATGCTTTTAACTCGTGAGCACTGAACGGCAGCATGTACCATACCCTATTCTGGTGGGAGGTACCTCTCATCCCGACTCAGTGCTATGATCGATTCTAAGTCGATTAGAGCGTTGTCTCATCGACCAATTATACTTGTGGGGATGCCCCAACCCATTGGCTAACCTCGTAACTCGAGGCGGCAAGGTCTTGGTCGAGAAGCTTGGTGAACCATGGAAAATTTTATAGTTTGATCTTTTGAGGTCTTGCTTGGCATACTCGACTAGTATTGCCACCTCGTGCTTGTTTGGTTCTAGATCCGAGAGGGTGATATGGTGGATGGAGGAAGTAAGTGAAGCTCTACGGACATGTTGCTACTTGAGTTGACGGAGGGTTAACCAAAGATGGCTTGAACTGGCCGTGACGTGGGAATAGCTCCTGAGAGCTCCTGTATCCTTTCTACGTTTTACTTCCTACTCGCTCACTTATATGAAATTCGTGTTAAGTCGCTGTTAAATGTGCTATTTGATTTAGTTCGTGCTACTTGCTTGCTTGCTTGATTTTCTTGGCCTCACTGAGTGTTGGCTCACCCTAAGTTGTTATTCCTTAACAGGTTTTAGAAGTCCAAGTTGGAAACTCTAGATTAGCGGTTTTTTTTTTTGTTGAAGCCAGCTAACCTTTTGTATGATATTTGAGACATTTGAAGTGTAAACTGTGACAGCCCCACCTTCCCCTAAGGCGAACCAAAGGGTTAGCGGACTGCCTGCCCAACTCTCGCCAGGACTAACGGGATAGTGTAAAGCGATCTAGCACGTTCCGGAACATACAAACGCGCTTAGTCAAGTCAAAATTACAAAATAAAAAAAATGAAAACAGAGTCGGCCATGAATAGTAACCGACACGTCAAAATCCAACCAAGCATCAATCAAACATATGCATCTTGAAATTTAGCATTTACATACCAAAAGGGCATACCCAAGTTGTCCAACAAGTTTATACAAGTACGGTTTGCAAATTACAACTCAACATTTTTGGTTGGATCAAAATGCGCTTAGAGTTTGCTCAAAAAGAGCTATTCAAAATTTCATTCACATAAGCTCAACTCGGCAACCAACATTCATGGACTTTCCAAAAGTGTTTATATTCCTGTAAGGAAAACAAAAGGAATAGAGTGAACTTACGCCCAGTGAGTTACTATCACTCAAGCAACCAATTTCATATAGGCATAAAGCGTTCAATAAAGAAGTAAACCCAGATCACACATTAACAAAACGGGTAAAAGGATACGGACGGCTCTCAAGAGCCCCTTTCCTCGCTTGTATATTTGATCGGACTTCATTGACCCTCCGTCAATGTTTACAAAGTAACCAACCGTAGGCTCCACTTTACTTCCATTCCTTCCACCCAACATTCCCCTACCGGGCCCGAACTCCAAACAGTGTAAATTTGGTAATACTCGAGTATACCGGAATCGAGGGTCTCATACTACAGGATTCCATATAACAGTCCCCATGGCTCGTCAATTTTCAAGACCAAGCCGTCGTCGGCTCGATCCAATCGACTACCAATAGGGTTGAGCTCAGTAGTAACAGTAATGGCCGTTGTGTAGACACCAAAATTTTAGCATTTCTTTTTATTTATTCTAGGTGATTTTTGTTTATTTATTAATTTTATTTTTACTATTATTTCTTTGCTTAATTTATCTCATTCTCATTTTTTGTTAAGAAAATTGTTTTTGTTAATTAATCCACTGAAAAACAAAGAAGATCATCAAAAAAAAAAATTATTTTGTTTTATTTTTTAGTATTTGTCCATTTTATTCAATTTTACTTAATTTGTTATTTTTCGTTATTTTGTTTTTTAATTAACTGGTTCATTTGGAAATGAAAAAGGAAAAGAAAAAAAAACAACAACAAAAAATCAAATCAGGCTTGTTTCAAGTGAAAAAAAAAAGGAAAAAAGAAAGAGCGCAATTCCATTTCTTTTCCCATTGTTTTGTCCATCATTTTTCTTTACCATCGGATGATTTTAACTCCATTCCTATTTGGCTCTCATCAACACCCTTCATGCGAGGGTTTAGAGAGTTGGGTTCTGATATAAAAGGAAAAGGCAGCCAAGGTTTTGACGGAGGGGGGAGGATAGAAAAATAGCGGCTAGGGTTTGATAGAGGAAGAGATAGGAGAGGAACGGCTGATGAACGGAAAAGTTTGGCGGCTGGGAGTAAGGGAAAAACCAGGAGATCAAGAGAGAGCTTTGGGACGGCTGAGAGGGAAAAAAAGAGAAACAGAGAAAAAGGCAAGCGAGATAGAGAGCTGGAGTTGAACAAAGACTGGACAAAAGAAAGGTAGAAACAAGAGAAAAGGCGAAAGCTTGGTGAGCAAAGAGGGAGGAAGGATCTGGAAAAGGGAGAGGGAGGTGGAGAGAGACGGAACTGAGCAAAAGAAAATGACTGAGGAAGAAGAAACCCACGGCCCTCGTCAGTTTTCTATCATCGTGGAGAGGCAAAGTTGTTTGCTAAGGATCGTTCCAATCTAATCCCTTTTTTTGCCTGTCCAGCTAATTTTTTGACTTCATTTGATTGTCATCTCAAGGGAGGTACACTCTTTCCCTTATTTTGATTTTTACTTGACTCTATGTGCCCCTATGTGGACTTATGTGTGAACTTGCATGATGTTTGAATATTCTCATTTATTTATTCATTTAGTTATTTTATTTTGTCTTAATTTTGTATACTTATTTTAATTTAATTTTTGATTATTTGGCAAGGCATTTGAATGCCAAATTGTAATAGTTAGATTTATTTCATTTTATTTCCCCGTTAGATTGTAGTAGGCCCCCCTCTCAAATGTAATAGCTAGGATTTTACTCATTTCTTTTCGCTTGTGTGATTTGCATGCTTACGTGCTATGTGTTACCGCTTTTTTAGGGCCTTGCATCTAGATACCATCCTTATGTGTTATGTGCTATATGTGATTTATGTGTTTATTTGTTTTATTACGCTTTACATGATTTATTTGATTGTAACAAATGCATGTCGTCACCACACTAGTCCAACGCTAGTTGTGGCCGCCTTTCCCGAATCCACACTAGTCCAATGCTAGTTGTGGCTCTTTGTTCCAATTTTTCGTTAGTCCAATGCTAGTGAGAATTTGTAGACATGGGCTAGTCCAACGCTAGACCCTTAGGAGCCCTTCAAGCGTTAGATCATGATTGTGTGACAAAATCAATTCATCTCATGCATATCTTTACTTTCTAGGGCCTCTTTCACCATGTTGCATGACACTTTCCTTATATATTTATACCCCTTCCCCCATATTTTCCCTTATATATATATTCCTTACCCCTTTGTATGAAAACATAACATTAGTTTTGCATTTCATTTAAGAGATAGAAACTAGGTTAAATCATTTGCATGCTAGATTAGGAAAGCCCCTTGGATATGGGATATGGACGAGTTTGGCTTTTCTAGCCTTAGCACGCTCGTATTCCCTGTATTAAAAGGGAAAATTGAGTCACGAACATTAGTCCCCCGCACCCGTTGTGATGCATCCCTTTAGGTCATGTATATTTGTACATACTTTTATTTTCGTATTTTTTCTTTGAGTCTCATATTTTTGCACAATTCGTGACTTCTTCGAAATAATCACTTTGGGCATCGCAAGTAATGCGATTTGCATCAATTAAAATTTGAAAAGATATTTTGACCCCTCGATACCCTCTTAGGTCTAGGGTTTGCATCCATATAGTACATCCAAATGTGATAAATTTTTAGGTTAAATTAAGAAAATCTTTGACTAAATCACGCAACTAGCCTTGGCTAGGTTGAAAGGGTGCTTTGAATTTTTATCCTTGCCTTCCCTTTCTTCAAATGTGACTCCCGAATCTTTTTCTCTGATTTTCGTAGATTTGGAGTCGTTTAAAAAGGCTTTTTCTATTTTTTTCTTTAAAAAATTCATTTTTAGGTGACTTGGTACACCTTAACTCAATACCAAGTGGCGACTTCGATTTTGTTTTAAAAAACCCTTTTTAAACTATTATTTTGGGTCAAATAGTCGCATTTTCAAGTCCCATTTAGACCCACGTTTTTTCATTTTCTTTTTAAATCAAAATTCATTTTTCAATCAAAAATTGAATCAAAAGCCATTTTTTCTAAACTCGTTATTTGTCTTATCAAAAATGGGGCGCGACAGCTGGCGACTCCACTGGGGACTTAGAGAATCCGAGCAAATTTGATTTAGTCAACATTTTTCTTCTTTTAACCTTTTCATATATCGCATTTGGATGTTTAGGGTTGCATTTTTCCTTTTTAGGGTTTTGCATTTCGCGCGTATCAACTCACTCCCTTACCCATTTGCGTACGATTGATGTGGTGAATGGATGGTTTATTTATGTGATGTGATCTCGCGCCTTGCATTGCATTTGGGTGGGGGGATATTTTCCTAGAGCCTCGCTTTGGTTCTCGATCCCTCCCCTCCAAAAAGGAGCACTAGCATACGTGCATACGCTTTATTACTTATCCCTCCTTTATTTTTCTTTTAGTGGCTTGTCACGCCACTCCACCCTATTAGGATTAGGCGACCCACTTGGACGTGTGATCGCGACACGACGTGTGCGTAGCATGATCCGAGGGGTCACTCAATCTTCCGCTTTAAGCTTTGGGTTGATAGCCTTTAGCTTTTAGTCGAAGGTTGAGGATTTTTGATAGATTCACTCAGACATGTAGCCGTGACACGACGTGTGCGTAGCAGTGTCTGGGGAATCGCTCGAGCCACCGACAAAGAACCTTGGGATTGATGACCTTTGGTTTCCAAGTCTGAAGGCTCGAGTACCTAAAACCTATCGAGTCTAGATGCATTAGTGAGACAATACCTCATGCATCCATGATAGTTTACTTAGGGTAGAGTCTGCCTTACCCTATTAGGGACACTATTCACGAGAGGAGGGATCCAACCCCTCTTTTCTTTTTATTGTTTTATCTCTTTGTGTTGTTTTGCTACAATACCTCATGCATCCATGATAGTTTACTTAGGGTAGAGTCTGCCTTACCCTATTAGGGACACTATTCACGAGAGGAGGGATCCAACCCCTCTTTTCTTTTTATTGTTTTATCTCTTTGTGTTGTTTTGCTACAATGTGTTATGTGTATTTATCTGATTGAACTAACATTTCTTGGTTTTTTCTCCATTGCACTCATAAGCCCTAGAAAATAAGAGTCCTGGCATGGTACTCTTTAGGAGCCTATCCCGTTTGATGTGACACGTTTAAATTCAATGCTTCGCACTTGTAACATGAATACATTTCATTTTAGGCTCACCCCGGCATACAAAAAGGGGGTTCCTTTAGGTCACGTTTTCTTTATGTACTGCATATTTACGCGCTTTGATAAAATGGCATCATGCATAAACCCTAGAAGGGAATGCCATTTAGGGGATCCCGTGTTAGGAATAAGCCACATTGTGTCTCGGATACTTAATCCAATGAGACTTGCACGTTTACATTTTGTACCATCCAAAGGGGTAGTGCACAAGGTAAGGTAGGATCCGATCATTTTCATAGAGCGATCTTTGGAATGAGCGTCTAATAATCACCTTTTGGCCATTTTATCAAAATTGGTAAAAACCCCTTGCGTAAAGGACATTGATTTGAAGAAATTCACCAATATTTCCTCACTGTTGAGACGATAAATAAATTGAGGCCAAAATTTGATGTTAGAAGGCTCATTGACTAATGCATCGCAATGATTTTTTGAAACTACCAATAGGTAGACAATTCAATAAACCATCATTTCCATTTAATTCATTTGATCAAATTATCCATCAAGTTCATCCAATCTATTTGGTCAATTCATTCATTTTAGGACAATTTGGTCAATTTCGAGTAAATTGTCATTTTTATTCATTTGACCAATTTACCCTTTTTTAGGGTGATTCAACCAATTTTTGAATAAATTGTCAATTCCATTCAATCCATTGGACCATTTTATTCATCAATTTCATCTAGTCCATTTTATCAATTTGTTCATTTTTAGGGCAACCTAGTCGATTTTGAATTCATTTGACTAGTTTACCCATTTTAGGGCAATCTAGTCGATTTTGAATAGATCATTAATTTTATTCAATTCATTTGACTAGTTTACCCATTTTAGGGCAATCTAGTCGATTTTGAATAGATCACCAATTTCATTCAATTCATTTGATTAGTTTACCCATTCTTAGGGCAATCTTATCTATTTTGAATAAATCATCAATTTCGTCCAATCCATTTGACCAGTTTACCTATTTTTAGGGCAATTCGGTCGATTTGGAATAAATCATCATTTCACTTGATCTGCTTAATCAATTGATTTCATTCAATTCATTTGATTAGTTTAATTCATTTTTAGGGTTATCCATTCAATTTTGAATACCATTTTACCCTTTTTAAGGTAATCTAGTCATTTTTTTTTGAATAAATCGTTCAATCTATTTGACTAAGGTATCCATTTTTTTTTGGGCGATCCAACAAAGTTCATCAATTTCATCTGATCCATTTGACAACTTAGGGGTCTTGATGTCAAGAGTTGGGATGGCTATTTGTTTTTGAGAAAATCGCTCATCACATTCATTCCATTTGGATAGATAAGGGTTTCGATTCATGTAAGAAATTGCAATCTCCCCAATAACAAATGATTTGTACAAATTCCTGGGCCAACCAAAACCATTCACTCGTTTGGATTTGTCCTCAATTTGTTAAAAGGTCTCCCACTATTCAATTGGCCCAAAAATTTCAAATTGCTTCTCAAATCAAATGTTACTAAGTTGATCGGATCCATCAGGTATGGTATAGTGCCTACCTCAGAGGATTACATCATATTAGGCCTACCCTTGGTACAAAAAGGGTTCCCCCATAGGGCATGCATCCGAATTTTTTGGATATTTACTAACTCTTGTCTTTTTCTTTTTTCCTTTTCTTTATTTTTATTGGAATAGCTAAGCGAGGGCTAAATCTAAAGGCAATTCCTTTCAAAAATTCTCAGGTAATATTTAAACATAGCTTCTCGTCGAAACCCCATCATAACTCGATCTCGAAGTCGAGCCCGGAGGAATCGTGTAAACATGAGTTCACAACCGGAACCATCGAATAGGTCCGCTACTACAGCTCAACCTGAGACTGCAAATTTGGGGATCCAGCTAAACCGAGATGCTTACTAAGTTTGGTGAGATGGCTACCGAGATGGCGGCCCAAAGGAAATTGATTGATGAGCTTATCAGTAGTGGAGTTCAACCCGAGCCCGTACCCGTCAGACAACCTGAGCAAGAACCATTTGTCATACCCCCGACTCAAACTACTGTTATACCATCTTTCTCTATTCCACCCGAAGCAACTTTCACCTATACCACCATAAATTTGCCATACACCTACCCTCCTAATCCTTCATTTCTGCCTACTCACATGTAAATTCCACCACCACAAGTCGCTTCGAATATGTTTCCTGAGCAGTATACTTTTTATCCCACCGCTACAGAGCCCTTACTGCCAGACCATACTGCCCAAGCTAAACCAGAAATAGGAGAATCTTCTGCTCCCATTGATATGAAGCTGCTCAAGCGCCTAGACCGTTTCGATGAGTTTATGAGGAAAAGTCAGGGGTTGAACAAGCAAGGAGTCCTGGATTACGATGAGCTTTGCCTTTTTCCGAATGTGCAGTTGCCTGAGGGGTTCAAAACCCCTAAATTTAACAAGTATGATGGGACGGGTAATCCCAAAACACACCTCCGACTGTTTGCTAACAAGTTGGAAAAGCCCGTAGACGATGAGAATCTACCTCTAAGGTTGTTCCCGGAAAGTTTGGAGGGGGATGCACTCGACTGGTATTCCAATCTGAAACCCGAAGAAGTAAAGACCTGGCTTGACTTGTCCAATGCTTTTGTGAGGCAGTACGAGTATAACTGCGAACTGGCTCTGACACGAACCACGTTGGAAGGAACAAAGAGAAGACCATCTGAGGACCACAAGACTTATGCCAAGAGATGGAGGAAAATAGCTGCAAAAGTTGAGCCACCAATGACTGAAGACGAAATCATACGAACTTTCATTAAAGCACATGATCCGCCGTACTTCGAAGAAATCTTCCGCATGACTGGATGCTCGTTTGCCGCTATTGTTAATAAGCTCGAAGAGTACGATGACTTTGTAAGAGCTGGGAAGATCGTTAATGTCTCTGCCCTCAAATCGCAAGTGGATGCTCTGCAAGGACAAGGGAGTAATGGGAAAAAATCGCAATTCAAAAAAAAAGAGGGGGAAACCACCTTTATTTAGGACCGAAACCCCACACCGAGACCTAAATTTCAACACAGCCCAACATATTCACCGGTTTATCCCTGCTATCCAAATTCTCACCCTGTCTACAACACTAATATCACCCACCCCCAACCTCGCCCAAATTACGCCAACCCGCCTACAGCCTCTTTCCAAATATCCCAACCAAATTTTCAACAAACTCATCCTTGTCCTCCTTCAACCAGAGGTTTTCCCCACCAAACAGACCCATCTATAACTCTCCCCAACCCACTGAAACCTACAATCAAAGTCGTACCCGAACATTCACTAACATAGGCAGGCCGTTGGACCAATTGTATGAGCAACTAAAGGCTGTCGGTAAAATAAGTGTGATTCCCCCTCCAACTTACCCTTATGGCACACCTGCTGGATACAATCCATAGGCTGTTTGTGCTTATCATTCAGGGGCACCTGGTCACGCCACTGCCGATTGTCGACTCCTCAAACATAAAATTCAAGACATGATTGAGGCAGGGGAAATAGTGTTAAGGGGAAAGGGTAAACAAGGACCGAGTATAAGTACAAACCCCTTTCCCAAACACAAGGACACCTTTGAGGCATCCACCTCCAATGACGAAATTTGAAAATCCTGAAGGAGCTCTGCACAATTTGGATGGCCGACTATCTTCCCTCTCGAAGGGAATTTCAATAAATCTAGGGGTTGTCATTTACTAAAGTTCACGAAAACTTTTTGTTGCATATGTGAATAGCTTAATGAAAGCATCTTTTGCAATTGAGTTTTTGTCTTGTTTCCGCTTTGATTTGGAGTTTCATGAAATGCACAATTTGTTTTATTTGTTTATTTGATTATTGTCCTGAATTTTTTAATTCTTTAAGATGGCCAAAGATGAAATTATTTGACCCTTTTGAATATCACTGTTCTGGATTCCGATGAGCCATACATTGAAAAATCCCTTCATTGAAAATCCCTTCATTAAGAAATCCCTTTGTTGAAAAATCCCTTCATTAAGAAATCCCTTCATTTGAAAATTCCTTCGTTGAAAAATCCCTTCATTGAAAAATTCCTTCATTAGAAAATCCTTTCATTTGAAAATCCCTTCATTGAAAAAGCTCTTCATTGAAAATCCTTCATTCAGAAATCCCTTCATTGCAAGCCAAGTTGGAAGCTGATTGGTTAAAGCAGCGTCATCAATGATTGATTCTGATCGATGAAAAGCGTCTGAATGATATGACCAATGTTATCAAAAACGCATGGCCAGGGTCTACAACAAGAAAGGTCCACCGGCAATCCTTTGAAGAATGGGACAAAGTGCTAAAGCAAATTTTTCCAATGCAAGATGAAGCCAAAGGCAAATTTGCTCCAAATTGGCAAGGGCCATTCGTTGTTCAAAAAGTATTACCTGGCGGGGCCACTCATTTTCGCAGAGATGGATGGGCAGACATTCCCTCAACCTATCAACTCAGACATGTGTAAGAAGTTCTTTATTTTTTGATTATGCAAATTTCTTTTGGAAATTATGCAAGGGGCGAGACAAAAGACAGGCCATCTTCCTTTCCGATCAAAACATTTCATCCCTAGTCATCCTTTTTGAGCTATCAGAACAATAATTTTCGTTTGGCAGCCCCTGAGAATTGCAAACCCCACACTGGGGCAAATTTATTTTGAGAAGAGATGATCAAGAGAAAAAAGAAGAAGGAAAACCCCACACTGGGGCAAATTTAGTTTTAAAGGAAAATGCAAAAGTGAGGAAATGCAATGAAAAATGCAAAGAGAGAAATCCAATCAAACTGGGGCAAATTTTCCTCAGTTTCGTTCAAAATTGACAATAATTTCAAAATGATGCAATCTCAGGTTATTTCACACCTCTCTCATCAAAATTTGCTTTCAAGCTTCAACTTTTCTTGAAAACACCCCACCTGACCTCATTACAAAAGCCCAAAGTCCTGGCTTTCGTCACTTGCTGTATTTCTATTGGGAAGTTTACTAATCAACTGGCAAGTGATGTCCATGATGCCTTCGCTTAAGTTTATAAGGGAAGTGCATTTTACTGATGCCAGCAATCTTCAATTTACATTCCTGAGTCGATTATGGTCGAGCTCTTCCATTGCTTCCTTAGGTAAAAACCCGAAAGGGCACCTCAAGAGAAAAGGAGAAAAAGAAGAAAAGAAAAGAAAAAACAAAACAAAACAAAAGGAGGTGGGGGGCAACTTTGGTGAAAACCCGAAACGGCGTCAAGGTAGGTTTCTGCAATGAGTGAGCACGAGGAGGAGCAGCTGGTGACTTGGTTCATTTGGGATTTCTCTTCGTGATATTTCTACTAGTGTCGAATTCCGGAACAAAGATGTCCAGGGATTCGAATATGACATCCGTTGGCCAAAAACTGTGTCACTTTGTAAAAAAATATTCTTTTGCAAATACATTCTTATGAAACTCATTTTTCCTCAATTGCTTGTATTCATGGCATTTTGCAGGATTAAGTACAGTTGGTTGTGTTTTGCATTTTTTTGCATATTCATTCCTGCATGACATGTGAAGTTACTCTGCATGCATTATTTTTGGGTCATTGAATTTTGGTGAATAACAATCCCCGTGGTTTATTCGAAGCATACTTGGGTTCAGTCCTCTTTTGAAAAGGGTTAAGGTTCAGCAAAGCCAGTTACGCAGGCTTCACAATATGGCAAAATGCATACCCGGTAAGTCTAGGAAAAGCAGAAACGTTTGGAAGTGACAAATCCAACTAAGTCAGATGCCGCAGCAAAAGTTGGCGAAAGCATCAAAAGACTCATGTTTACACGATTCTCAAAGGCAAACGAATCAAATGATGGTGGCACTTTTCTTTGTCCTTTCTCTTTTGCAGAAAATTTCGTGCATGGGTGAAAACAGTCACACTTCGCACTGGGGCCAGTATCGGAAAGGATTCTCCAGTGAACAAAGACGAATCAAAAATGTCACAAGCAAATTTGCTCAAAAGGTGCAACAACATGGCAATGCAGAATCAACTATAGACGCAGATGCAAAGACTTAACCTCTACTGGGGCAAAATTTGAGATCCTTTTCAGGTAAGTATATTAGAATGTCATGATTTAAATTTTTGTTCGGATCAGTCCCATGATTTTAAATTTTGTTCGGATCAGTCCCATGATTTTAAATTTTGTTCGGGTCAGTCCCATGATTTTAAATTCTGTTCGGGTCAGTCCCATGATTTTAAAAGTTTGTTCGAGTCAGTCCCATGATTTAAATTTTGTTCGGGTCAGTCCCATGATTTAAATTTTGTTCGAGTCAGTCATGGGATTTTAAATTTTGTTCGGGTCAGTTCCCATGATTTAAATTTTGTTGTTCGGGTCAGTCCCATGATTTAAATGTTGTTCGGGTCAGTCCCATGATTTTAAATTTTGTTCGGGTCAGTCCCATGATTTAAATTTTGTTCGGTCAGTCCCGTGATTTTAAATTTTGTTCGGTCAGTCCCGTGATTTTAAATTTTGTTCGGGTCATTCCCATGATTTAAAGTTTGTTCGGGTCGGTCCCATGA